>NC_133310.1:8096997-8132273 GCF_012295235.1 Primulina huaijiensis | reverse complement strand
TTTTTCATGAATATTAAGTGCAAATGCAAATTTTGCAAGAGTTTCTTTCAAATCAGTCATAGATTGACTGTTTTGAATATTGATAGATTCTTGCTTTTGGATAAATGCATGAATTACATCTTCAAAGTTTTTTCTTGGAGGTGTAACATAAGGAATATAATCTTGATGATTTTGGTTATTTTGAAAATATTGTTGTGAGGGTTGTGCATTATTATCATTCTTCCAACTAAAATTAGGATGATTTTTTCATCCACGATTATATGATGTTGAAAAAGGATCTAGTATTGGTTTTTTATAATTGTTAACATAATTTGCTTGTTCATGGAAACATTCTTTAAATGAAGGTAATGTTGGACAATCTTTTGTAGCATGATCATGTGTATCACATATATGACAAACAATTTCTTGAATACTTTTTAATTGACCACTCTTTTTCATTTCTAATGACTCAATTTTTTTTGCTAAAGATGCAAGTTTAGCTTGAATATCTATATCATCTTTAAGATTATAGATATCACCCCCATTTGTTGAATTATTGATTTTAGTTGTTGGTGGTTCTATTGTGCCTATATTATCCCAATTTTGAGCATTTTCGTTCGTTAGCTATGACTTTCGTATTAACATGTCAGTCGATGGATCCATCTACGTGTAACCGCGGTACCCGGCGGTGGGGACATCAGCGACAACATTACCTGTCCAGTGAGCTTTGACCTTACATATCATCGTATTAACGTATTCTTATTAGCCACAACTAACTCCCTTCCTTCAAAACATATCATCATATTCATCACTTAATAAAAAAAATGCATATAAACTTTTTCCTTAAAATCGAGCATGCATTGTATATTTTTCATAATTACATAAAAATTATATACATGATGCATAAACATTTAAAACGTTATAAATTTATGCTCAGGGCGCTGCCAGGACTAAAATCTCATCCACCCGAAAACCCAAAATGACCATTTTACCCAACTCCTTAAAACGTCCCAAAACATATTTATAAGCATCCTTAGATGTAAACTAAAGCTCGTTTCAAAAATTAATCGATTCGTTTAAAAACATGGACCGTGGTCCCGGTTATAATCCGAATCGAATCGAAACTTAACCAAATTTTTCCCAACTTTTTACCGCACCTTATAAACATCTAAAAGGCCCTAAACCATCACGACCAGCCCCTAATCCCTTCGAACAACCTCCTGTAGCTGCTGGACAATTTCTACAACCCTCATTTGGAAACCCTAGGCGCTAAACTTGAATCTATCGGTCCCAGCCTCCAAGCCAACGGGTCCAGCACTTAACTACACTTGCTGGACTCAAGACCGAACCCATGGGGCCCTCTTGGACCAACCCTTGCTACCCTAGTGTCCAAGAAGCCTGCCCCACACAATGCATCCGATGGCCCCTCCCATAAACAAGCTACCCGAGCCCCCTCAACCTAAGCTCCTTCGATACGCTTATGCACCAAGACCAGCCGCTCGCAGCCCCCTCCCAGCCCTACCACGGACCCAAGAGCGTCAGATAAAAAAAGCTGGGCCAGCCTCTTTCTGGGATTCCATACCTTGGGACTTTATGTTCATAATGATGTCATGCTTGCTTTTGGTAATCCGGAAAAGCAAATTTTGATCGAACCCATATTTGCTCAATGGATTCAATCGGCTCATGGTAAAACTTCATATGGGTTCGATGTACTTTTATCTTCAACGAGTGGCCCGCATTGATCTTGTCCTCAAACACTCACAAACACTAGACCCGAACGATTTCCCCCCGAGCTTGCCAGACTCGAAACTCCAGCACCTAGACATTATTATATAAGACATGTTTAGCCCCCTTGCATCATAAAATTAACAGCCCATTGCACATAAATACGAAAACGTGAGCTTAAATCAAAACAATGCAAGTTTCATGACAAGTTTGTAACAAAAACACAACCACAAGAAAGATCCTTTAATTTTCGAGCACACACAAAGATTCCAGCTTAGTATTGGCGTGAATGAAGAGAAAATTGAAGATACAAGCGTTCCTTTGTGATTCTATGCAAGAAAACTTGAAGGAATGCGCGACGGGGAGGCACCGGGGAAACGGAGATGATCTATCTTGAAAGGGAGAGGGTGGCCGAAGGTTGTTAGTATTTCTCACGTGAAACCTGCTGCTAGGAGGGGTATGGGCAGTTGATGTGATTAGGTTTAGGTTTAGGGATATTTAGGGTAGTAATTAAATAATAATCATACTACTAATGGGCCCTAAATTGGTATTCAAAAAGGATTAAAATGATTTGGAGCCCATTAAGCTTAAAAATAAACCCGTCAAGCCCAAAAACACTCACGAAAAATAATTCATTTTGGTATGTTTTTGAAAATATTGCCAGAACCCTCAAAAAGTCCCCCAATTCAATAAAATTTGCATACCGGATAAAAATAAAATCATGCGGATAAAAATACTCAATATAGCACATTTTTGAAAAATACACTTAAAAACACTTCATATTGATTAATAAAAATTAATCCCTTCATAAAATATTTTTATGATAAATCCCCGGTCTCCGTTCCTCGTTCGAGCGCGAAATGCATCTAGAAACCCTAATGCATGAACTTTTAAAATATCATGGAATAAATCCCTATCATGCAATAATTATGCATTAAATGCATAAAAATAATTAAACATATATTTCAAATAAAATCATAGATTGCATGCATCTAGGTTACGTAAATTTAAATTTACTGTACCTTACAATGTGAATTGACTGTGACACGAAAAGGATACGAATGGGGATATCGTGAGAAAAAGGCCCCAGACGAGTCCGTTTACGGGAGAAAGCCCCAGAGGGAGCCCGACGATCTTATTTTCATTTTCGGCCACGGCCCAGTGACGAGAGTCGCTGATTCCCCACCCCTAGGTACTTGGTGAGCTAAGACTGATCCATCGACCATATGATGATATGATTACAGCTAGTCACTTTCAAATATCAAACTTCACCAAAAATGATATATGATGATGTGCCTGTATATATATTATTTGCTACGTGTGATTAGAACATGCTGAGTCATTAGACTCACTAGGTTTGGATGGTTGTAGGTGAGGATGATTTTGAGGGAGGCACTGAAGCTTGAGTCGATCGAGTCCGACAGTACACTCCCGAGGGATTTTATTTTCCGCACTTACTTAGTATTTATTGTTTTTACGTAAAGATTTTGAGGATTATTTATTTAGAGATATTATACTTTATTTTGAAGTTTAGTTTTGGATTATTTTAAAAGTTGACGTATGATTTTGGTGGTTGACGATTTATGGATTTTTAGGCATTTAAGATTTTTAAAGGTTGATTTATTTTAAATGAGAGTTTCTTTAAAGGTTGAATTATTTTAAATGAGTGTATCGAATTTTATGATTAAAAAAATTTAGTAGGATTTTAAAGTTAAAAAGTACGGGACGTTTAAGTCCGATGGGCATGTGAAGAAAGATTGTCCCAAATACGCCAATTGGCGTGCAAATAATGGGTTGCCTAAGGAGCCTGTCACCAACGGATGATGAAAGATACATCTTACGGAAAGTGGAAAAAAGGTTGTTGGTGTTTTTTTTTTAAAAAAAAACTTTATTTAGGAATTTTTTTTAATTTTATTTTCTGGTATTTGAATTTGAAAAACATTTTTGTTTCACTGTTTTTTTAGATGAAATTTGATTTTAATTTCATGTTTGGACAAATTAAGTTTTTCCTTTATCCATGTGGTAATGAAATTTTTCAATTTTTTCGAAATTCAAATATGTTTGGTATTGGTTCCTTGATTGATAAGCATGATAAATTGAACATCAATATTTTAAATGACATTGATATTATGCATGCATGAAATTCTGAAATAATGCACATTAATTCTGTATGTTGACTTTAATGGGAGTGAGTAAATTAGAAAGTTCACACTGAGAAGAATATGTAACGTCCGAAAAAAACCAAACCTATGTAAACCACATGCATGCAAAATTATTTTAATTTCTTAATTGTTTTATTAAATTGATTTTAAATGCTTGCATGATATCTATTATATGATTAAAGGTATGATTGCATGACTAAATGATTATATGACATGATTACATGAAATTGAAGTATTTTACTGGAATATTCGATAATAGGCAGGGGAAAGGAGACTAGGGACGACCAAGACAAGAATATTTATTTTTCATTAATAATTGCAAGGCTTCCTAATATGATTAAAAATGATTTAAATTTTCTAAAAATGTTGGAGTTCAAATTTATTTTACGAGTCGAGCTCGATTTTCTCAGAAAACCGGTTTTGAGCAAACAAGGAGTTTTAAAAGATCAAAAATATTATTTTTGGGAAACTAATTTTTTCAACTTCTATGTTTAATTAAATAAGAGTTATTGGACCCAATATAATTAATTTAAAATAGGCCCAATTGCTCCTAAGCTTGCAAGCTCAAAACCAAAGCCCATTAACTTGCAATTAAATCTATAAATATGTTACATAGGCTTTCAAAACACCATAATTCAGCTTGATTCAGCGAAACACACACACATTTATTTTCGAGAAAAAGGAATGAATAAAATCGAGGATTCTTTATCGTTCGGTCGTCCAACTTCGCATCCTCGTCAACGATCGTTTATTCGAGCGTTATAAACGCAAAGGAACTTTTTCTAAACTCTTTTAAACATCATACAAATCATAATATGCATGATTTAATTGTTTATGCATGAAAAATATTGGTTTTCGACTATTTTTACTGTAGAATAATTATTTTAAAAAATACGACGATTTTACGTTCATATGAAAAACGTTATGATTTCAAGGGATAGGCTGCCAACTTGGGATGGTTGTTGAATAAAATATGAACAAATATAAAGGAAATACATGCTGAAATCAGTCATGGATATGGGCAAGCACCTAGGGTTTTTCTTGGACACAACTTGCATGCTTGGCTTCCAAAGGGGTGAGGCTTGGGTGTGGTCGCTTGGGGCTCGGCCAGGGCTGGTTGGGACCCAAGGTCGTGCACTAGGGTCTGGTAGGGTCCTATCTTGGCTAGGAGCCGTGGACAGTCGGTTAGGAAGAGTCCATGATCGCATGGACTCTTCCCTTGCATGCACGTGGTCAGGAAGGTTCGGGCTTGAGGGTGGCTCGAGCCCAGGGTCCTAATCGAAGTAGGAGACTCATAAACGCAATAGGAGACTCTCTCAGCTTGTTGTATTGCAGCAGGCTCGCTACGTGGTTCAGGGGCTCGGAACTGGTTAGGCTAGGTCTGGGCATGGTCCAGGGTCGATGAGGGTCCGAGGTGATCGTTGGTTAAGTGGATAGAAGAATCCTAAGCTAACTAGGAGTCTTGGCCGAGGGAAGCTCACGCGCAGATCTCTGGGGTCCTGGTTGCAGGCCTCGTGCGCGAGCTAGGGTCAAGCTCTATGGGTTGGCTCGAGGTGGCTTGACCGCGGCTCGACTAAATTGTGAGATGGCTCGGTGTGTTCATATAAGGGTCAAAAACGAGATTTAATGAACAAAAATTGGAACCATGGGTCCACGGGTGTGGTTCATGGCTCACAAGGGTAGTTTAGGTAATAAAAAGTCTATGTTTAAAATTTGGGAAGAAAATATTAAGTTTTGAATTTATTCGGGAATTAAACGCCTCACGAATCGTTAATTAAAAAAATAATTGAAAAGCCTCGAATTAAGCCGAATAAAATCATGAAAAATTAGATTTAAGCTTAAATAATTATTTGGGATAATCCCATATCATTAAAAAGAAGAAAAAGATAAAATCGAGAAATTATACGTCTAGGGGCAAAACAGTCATTTTACACTTATGAAATACGAAAAAGCTTGGCAGCGTCCCGAAGGATCATAATGCATGTTAAATGATATTTTATGATTTAAAATGATGATTTTTATGAAAAAATGATATTTCATGATTTATGGTAAAGTTGTGCAATTTTTACTGTTAAAATGTTATTTTTGGAAAGTTATTATATTTTACGCTTTTAAAAGAAAATAAAAAATATTTTGAGAGATGTGAATTGACTGTGACAAAAGATATAATATATGATTTTGTTGGGATATCGTGAGGGTCTTGAGGGACCCCGTTTACGGGACAAGGCCCCAAAGATACCCCGGCGATCGTATTTCCACGGTGGAGCCTAATGCTCACCCCCATGAGCTATGTGGAGCTGAAGACTGATCAGTCGACCAAAGGATAAAAACTAGTCACTTTCAAGGATCAAACTTCACCCAAAATGTAAAGGATTGAAAGCTTTACGATTAAATGATTTTACAATATATGATTTATTTATGCTGAAAATGATTTTAAATGGTTTATTTATTCTCAAAAGCTATTTTGAATAAAAGTATGATTCTTAAATGCTTGTGATAGTATATGTATTATTTGCTACTCATGTTTAGAACGTGCTTAGTCATTAGACTCACAAGGTTTGTATGATGCAGGATTTGATGATATATGGGAGGCGCTGACGATTGAGTGGATCGAGTGCTGCAGTACACTCCCGAAGGATCTTTATGTTTCCGCACTAGCTTGATAGATAAAAGATTTAAAAATTAATGCTAATGATTTTATTAGAGATATTTTTATGCTTTAATTCTATGTTAGTTGATATTTTTAAAGGTCGTTTTAGGATTTTGGTTAGTTGATGATTTAAGGATATTTTTTTACACTTGATATTAGAGTTGTTAAATTATTATGATTTATAGTAGGGTAAGTATTTTTATTTCGTATTTTCGAGTTTAAGAATTTTTTTTTTTAAAAAAAAGGTCGAGGTCGTTTCAGAATATATTGATGTCTATGTCCACATATGTGGTAGTATAAATTTATGAGGTGGTAATCACATTCGGATTTATAGAGAACAACGTTTGGATATTGTGCACATCATTGGAATGTTTGGTAGATATTTAAGAAACACGACATTGGATCATTAATCAGGTTATGTGGTACATAAGTAAACTAAGGATTTTATGCTCACATATCGGAGATCTGAAATTTGGAAATAGATGGACATTTTGGACTCCGAATAAAGTTGCGGAGCTTTATCACCACTAATGATCATTGGTCTAAGAAATCATTGAGGTTCAATTGTGATAATAAAACCATTATATTATATTTAAAGAACAATTGAAATTTGTCAAATTTAAAATATATTGACATGGAGTTTCTAGTTGGAAAAAAATAATTTGAGTGATTGTGTGTCAATTGAGCATGTTATTGCAAACTCTGTAATTGCAAATGCGTTTGTCACGGGTTGACCACTAAAGATGTTAATGGGCATAGGATACACATTGGTGTTGTCCATGTAGATGATATGTCTATACAATGGGAATTTGTATTCGGTTTGAGCATTGAATCATTTGACATGATTAAGTTTATGTACAGACTAATGTTTATTGAATTACTCTGAAATAAAGTGATGACTTTCGTTGCGGTTTAGAATTTGGTTGAAAGTCTGTTATTGGAATCTTTGAGTAATTAAGAGGACCAGTTGGAAATGCAGGTTTTATTCTTGGATTATATTTATGTATTTCCATGCTACACATCCATACTTGATCTATGTTATCGATTATGCTAATATTGTGATTATTGATGGGTCTAGTGATTTTAAATGTAGCTATGATTGCTTTGGTTCAATATTGGTATAATTGATAGACCAGACTGTCAAGTAATATTTTGGTTTAGATAGTAAGAGCTCAATCTAGTTTTTGCATGTACAATATATGGATAACTTATATGGCCCAAGTGGGAGATTGTTGGAATTATTTTGTGGGCTAACATAATTTAATTAATTGTACATGGAAAAGCTATCTAATAAAGAACCCAATAAATTGATCTAATTAATTATGAGTTTCCAAATTATTAAATAAATTGGTATAGTCCACCTTATGTGTAGATACCAAGTCCAATTAAGTCTTCTATGATGGGTCGAAGACTGCTGATGTTATACAAGGTTATGGTTTCTAGGATCAAACGCTTACCACTAGGACAAAAGCTATAGCTATTAGCCAAGACGCAACTTTATTTCCTAATATTTGTGGCAGCACATAGTGCACATACTTTAGTGCTAATAGGTCGGGCTATTAGGTCCATGAGTCCAATGAGGTGTGCGTCTATTTGCTGCTACTGATTCATATGCTTTAGAGACCAGTCTTACCATTTTCTCTACCGTCGACCATGTCTCCAGCAGAGACAGTATTATCTGTTAAGATCTGGTGCCACTATTTTACATCTCACTTAGCCAATCAGATCAAGCGGCGCAACGTCAGCAGCATGACGCATGAGAACTTCCCAGGAGCTTACCCATCACTATACTACTCTCACTCATACACGTTTAACCCAATATTCCCTCCCCCCAAAAAATATAGAAATATGCTTTTTGGGAAACTTGAACTCATGACCTCGCTCAGATACCAATTGTTAGAATCAAGCGCTTACCACTAGGTCAAAAGCTATAATTTTTAGCCAAAGCACAACTTTATTTCTTTATACTCGTGGTAGCGCAGAGTGCACTTATTTGAGTGCTAATGGGTCGGATTGTTAGGCCCATGAGTCCGGGAAGGTGCGTGTCTATCTGCTGGTGCTGTCTCATATCCCTTAGAGATCAGTCTTACAATTTTTCTTACAGTCGATCATGTCCTAAGCAGAGACAGTATTACCCTTTAAGATCTGGTGTCATTCTTTTACGGCCTACTTAGCCACCCAGATTAAGCGGCGCAATGTCAGCAGCTTGACGCATGAGAACTTTCTAGGAGGTCACTCATCTCAGTACTACTCTCACTCATGCATGCTTAACCGAACAATGCACCTCGAGGCACAGAGAATAATACATAATATATACGGCACACATATTCTAGATCTATCTCCTTCTCCCATCTAAGGCAAGAATAAGATGGTCGATTCCCTGTTTTTTTTTTTAAAGATCCATAACTCTGACACTAGATCAATCAATGGATTCTGGTACATGTTTACTGTTATTTATATTTTCTGATAATTTGACATGAATTCCTGACGTGTTGTGATATATGGATTTAATCACATGATTTATATATTTATTTTATTAAATCTCCAAAAATTGAATCTAAACTTAAAATTATTACAATTCTTTTTTTTTAATATAGAAAAAACACCAGGCACGTAGAGCATGTTGATAAAAAAAAAAAAACAGTTGGTCACATCTAAGTTTTACAAATATTAATTTTGATGAAATCGTAAATGATTTCAACAGTTTTATAATATTTTAGAGGATAAATACATAATAAATTCTTGTCAATCATGTATGGATATTGGAAGTCGTCTTAGCTGTGATTCAAAGCAATTATGCAAGCCAAGAAGGGTCCTCCTTGAACTCATTGTCAAGCTGATCAGTTTGCCAATAATTGACCACCATCTCATAAATGATAAATTGACCCTTTTTATTTGTCAAATTAAATTAAATTAATTTATTTTTGGATGGTCGTGCTTGCTTGCTTGCTTAAATATTGAATTAAATTGACCATCAAATAAATTCGGAAGCTAATAAAAATGAAAATAATGCAATATGATGTCGGAAAGTGGAACGGAATATGGATTTTATTAATCAGAACGGAATATGGATTTTATTAATCAGAATAGTTTTTGTATAGTTGCTTAAAAATAAATTTCCTTAGCAGTTAAATCTACAATTTTTTTTAGTTAGATTTGAATAAAATTGTGTTACCTAGTGTCTTTGTAATTTTGGTCTTATATGTTTTCTTTTTGGTAATTGTTTTTCTTAAGATAATTATCAAATTTCAATATTAGTTATATATATTTTGATTATTAGTAATTTTAGTTTTTCTTTTATCTAAAATGTAGACGTGACACTAACATTTTCAATCATTTCACACTACATCGGAAAAATTATTAAAAATATCAAAACACTAAAACTGAAATTTGATAACATAACGGACTAAAATCTAAACAAACATACACACAAGATCAAAATTACAATTTTTCTCATAAATTATCATAATAGAAATTTTTTCATCACCAAATATTTCATATAAGTATGAAGATGGATAATTTATATCAAACTCCTATACCTTCTTTGATAATAATGTACACTGTAGTAAAAGGTATATTTCTGAGCTACTAAAATGAAATTTAAATTTTCACAAACTTCCAACGAAAATTTCAAAAATTTCTCGAAATTATAATGTATATAAGTTAATATTTATATAATCTCATCATCACTATTAAATAATCCATAGTAAAAACGTATTTTCTGATAATTTTATATTCAATTTATCGTAATTCATAACATAAATAACATAAATTATAATTAAATCGATATTTGAGATCCCAACTACTTCAATTTATTATCAATTTTTTTTAAAAAAATAATATTATAATAATGAAGAATTTTGCCATAATATTATAATTACATCGTGTAAAAAGACAAAGTCGCAGTCAACAAGTTTGGCACGAAACACAAGGTATGGTAATGCAACGTGTGTGCACTGACATTATTAAAAGAGAGATTAAATTCTCTTTCACAATTACTATCTTTACTGTGTGCCACTGCACTGCTTCTACTTTGTGAGTAACAAAGGGGTTGCTTTGGTTTCATTTTCTTGTTTTGTCAAAATATATATTTTGGTGAGACCAGTCTACTTCATCTTTGTAATAATTCGGGTTCGAGTCCTCCTACCCTTAGAATATAATTTTAAAAAAATAATATTTTGGTCGAATAATTTGAAAATCTACTATGTATGCCTATGAAATTCAGATGATTAAGTTTTCTATGTCACTCCCAACTTCCAATTTTTTTCAAACAGCTGGATCATTCTACAATCAATTTTATGATTAATCTCAAAATTCTTCTCCACCTGGTTTCCAAATTTACTTGGTGCCAAGAAAGTGTAGTAATATTGACCACTTATTTGTAGTCTCCAAATTTTTTTCTCAAAAGATATCATTTGCAATAATAGTAATATTGTAATTTAAAAGTTTTAAATCAGTTAAATACTATGCTTCAACTATAGGGACAACCAATACTCCAAAATACACATCTCAATAATTGTATTGACTTGTAATTTATAACGATGATCAAACACGTGATTTTGATTCTGTTACGAATTATATTATGAAAAAATCATTATTACTTTTTAAAAATTAACCGTTAATATCAATATAATTTAAATATTTTAAATCAATACAAAAATCATGTTTGGATTACAGGAACCACTATTAACCCCTACTATAATTGTCTTTTCCATTTGTAAGAATGTATTAAATTGAAAATATTTTATTATTTTTAACTCAATGGTCGACATTGATTTGAATATGTCACACTCAAATCTTAAAGTTGTTCAAGTGACAACTTCCTGTCTATCTAGCTACAAGATTTTAAATTTCACAAGATTCAAATGCTAGAATACTTTTTCTGCTAGTTAATTAGCGGTTTAAGATTTAATAATTTTTACATAAAAAAATATTTTTATTTCAATAACATTTTATGATTTTATCCAATAATAACATTTATTTTATCACAATACTAATGCAAGCTGAATAAATAAAGTTTTTAAATATATTATAGGTATCATGAGGTCTGCATCACAATGTAAGATCATGAAGCTCATTAGAAAGTATATCGTATATTCTAAACAGGTTCTTAGTCAATTCAGCCGTCTAAAATAAGGATAAAAGTCGCTTGATCTTGAGTAACATAGGTGATGTAAAAGCCATGTTTCATTGATAAGACATAGAGATTGTCCATTCATACAGATGTCTGATCATTTGATAAATTCACTAAACAACGCTTCCTCGGACTGTCTAAGTGGTTATCACTTATCGAGTGGAAAAGTCTGCAGTTATGGTTGTAGCTCATTAGTCCTTTGACACAGGACAACATGGAGGCTTTGTATACAACATTGCACTTTGACTTATTTACCAACTTTATTAGGGTCATCAGGTGACGAGGTTGGTTGTAGTTTCGAAATATGTAGGTGTAAGTGAAAGGGGATCGGTTACGGTGACCGGAAGCGCAACGGAAGTTAAAAAAACCATATTTTAAATGAATATTTTCGGCCACCACACATATTTGTGTAACAAATACAAGATGCACCTTGATATGTCATACATAGGGTGTTAAAGAGTTTTACCTATCAACCTCTTGAGGTTGATGATGGCTCCAACTTTGTTGTTAACAACAAAGCTCTTGAATGGCAAGAAGATCTACAAGCCTCCTCCTTTCTTCAAAAATTAGGCCCACCACTAGCTAGGTAAATCCCCTCTTAATTTGCACTAGAAAACTAAGAGGATTTTTCAAGGAGAAGAATATTTCTTCCTCAACATTTGAAGAAGAAAAATGACAGAAAAACTTGGAGAGAAAGTGAAAAAAAATTTCGGCCCTTGCCTCTTGGAGTGAAGGGGAGAATGACTTAATTTCTTGTCTTGGTGTTGCAAAAAGCAAAAGTGAAAAAGTTGCATGCCATGCAATTTTTTAATCAAAAGAATTCTCCAACCTTTCACCTCCCAAGCATGCAAAACCTAAAGGGTTTGTAACATTTACAAAGGGCCCATGGACTTTTAATTTAAATTGTCTCAAACACATTTGAGCCCAATTAGACTTTACTTGATTTTACTCAAGCCCACTAGTTGAATAATTATTTCCAATTGGGCTCTACAAGGCCCAATTAATTCAACACTTGAATTAATTTAATTATTTGGACTCTACTAGGCCCACTAGTGTTTAATTAATTCAACACTTGAATTAATTTAATTTAGTCCATAATAATGTTTATGAAAATCACAATTTTCAAATACATTATTCACTTGGCCTACTTTTAATTTAGGAACGCTTCCATAAATTAAAATTTATATTTCTCTCATAGAAGTCATACTTCTATTTTTCCTTACGCCTATAAACTCATTTATAAGCCGTTCAACACATTGAACTATTTTACTTCTCAACGGGATCTAGAAAGCTAGTACTTGTGTGGCCCTCAATGGTTCATTGATACAACTAGCCGTGGGTTCACATCTCCATGTGATTCGGACTAAACATGTCCTTATATGAGCATACCCCAATTGCTCCATTCTTACTTATCAACTCCTTGATAATAAGAACGTCAGAACTCAAGTCTGATAGTACCCAACCAATCATGTTAAACGCCTAGCAGCATCGCTTACATGATTCCCTAGGTATCAAATGATAGTGCCTGCAAGAACCATTCAATTATGGTTAGCGTACAGTACGGTCCCTTCAACTCATATATCCCGACCGATTCGACAACCATTGGTATATCGAGAGTTGTCAATGAATCGATACTATGTGTCATGTCGTAGTTGCATCGATGGTGTAATCTATGAAACCCCTTTCATAATTACCACCATACTCTGATCAGAGATTTCAAACTACACACACATGAAAACACATAGGATATCCATACCCGAAGGTAAGCGGTGAATCCCCGACTACAATGCATCGACTCCTATATGTTTCGCCAAAACACCCAACCTTGCCACCTGATGACCCCTTGAGAGTCGGTAAACAAGTCAAAGTGAAATGCTAGCACATAGAGTCTCAATGTTGTCCCGGGTCATAAGGACTAATGGTGTACAACCATAAATTAGGACGTTTCCACTCGATAAGTGAGAACCACTTGGAAAGTCCTTTATAGAGGGTTGTTCAGTGCACTCTACAAGGAGCACCTATCTGCATGCTCGGACATCACAATGTCCCCTACCAATGAAACATGGTACTCACATCGCAGATACTAGTCTCGAACTCGAGCGGCCAATATCCTTCTTAGTGGCGGCTGAATCGACTAGGAACTGTTTAGAATATACCGTATTACAAATATGAGTTTCATGATACTCATCATATGAGCATCTCATATTCTTTCTACTATTTGTATATTCAAGGGTTTTATCTATGCAACTAGCATGAGTATACAGATAAAGAAGTGCCAAAACAATAAATTCAAATATTATTAAAATAAAGATCGTTTATACATAGAATCTCATTGTGAACACTCGGCCAACACTTGGCTCGACGTGCACATACTATAACAGTAAGGTCCAAAATTAAGACGACGTAATCCAACTGCATGCGAATCTAGGAAATAATGAAAAATAAGTAAATGACTGATTTTAATTGCCATTTAATTATGTGACATACTTGTTTATATGCTAAATGAGATTTTTATTGTCATCATGCATAAAACTGTATTTTTGAGGATTAGTCAACTGACGATCGAGGAACGAGAGACCGAAGGCTGAAAAACAAAAAATGTTTTATTAAATAATTATTTTTAATTATTTAAAATATGAGTGTTGCTTTTTATTATTTTTGAAAATATAGGGTTTTGAGGTGATTTTATACGCCCGGACATAAATTTTATCGGTGTTGGTTTTTCAACCAAAATACGAACTTTTTGGCAACCCGGCTAATTAATTCACATGTTTAATAAAAGAAAAACTTTGTTAATATTTTAATTATGTCCTAATTAGTAAGGTCCAAAATTAAGACGACGTAATCCAACTGCATGCGAATCTAGGAAATATGAAAATAAGTATTAAATTAATTTAGTGGCTAAATTATTTGTGTGACATGCATGATTTTATATTAAATAGGATTTAATTGTCATTTTTCATAAAATGTATTTTTAAGGGTTATTCAAGTTGCGATAGAAAGACGGAGACCAAAGGCTGAAAAACTTAAAATGTTTTTATTAAATAATTGTTTTTAATTATTTTAATTAAGGGTGATGCTTTTTATTATTTTTGAAAATAAGAGGTTTTTAGGTGATTTTATACGCCGTGACGTAAATTTTATCGGTATTGGTTTTTCAACAAAAATACGAACTTTTTGGCAACCCGGCTATTAAATTCACAAACTTATTTTTACTAAAACTATTTTAATATTTTAAATAAATCCTAATTAAGACTAATGGGCCTAATTATATGCTTAATAGGCCTAAGTCTTAATTAGAGAAATAATTAACTATATAACATGTTAAATCACCTAAACCCTACAAAAAAAAAAAAAAAACTCCTACGCCTCACTTTCTGAAAATTGGACACAATCTCCACCTAAACCACACGGCACACACATGCATAAATATTGAGGCAAATTTTTGAGAATTTGCCAAGGAAGCTTCAAGCCAAAGGTCTTGTCCGTTCTTCGACGTCGTCAACGAAAAATCGTGCGTAAAATACGCAAAGGCACGCCTATTCTTCTTTTCAAAACATCATCACACCATATTATATTTTTATGCATGAAAAACATGGAAAACAAGTGACACTTTGATGTATTTTCGTTTTTGCATGTAACATGAAAGTTTCAAGTAGGATTTTGATCCAAATTGTGTTGTTTATGTGCGAAAAAGGGCTGCCATGATTTAGTGTATGATCACACACTGTTTTACACGAGTTAGAAGCCCTAGAACTCAACCAAAGCACCACACACCCTCACAAACGCAAGCTGGAAGCAAGTTGCTGTCATGGAGAGTTTAGGATTCGGTTTTTGTTCTTAAGGGCTAGGCTTGGGCTTGGCTCGGGTCAGGGTTTAGCCAGGGTCTAGGAAGGATCAAGGGAAGAGTCAGGACTCGAGCTAAGTGGGCTGGGAGGAGTCCTTGTTGGCAAGGACTCCTACCCGAGAGTGGCAACTTTCACGCGCAGGTTGCAGGCTCGTGCAGGATTCAAGGGCTCGGCCTGGGGTTCAAGGGCTGGGCTAGGTGCGTCCTAAGGATCCTAGGTGAGTGCTGGAGAGGCTGGTTTGAGAGCCGAGTCGATGGGTAGAGTCCTAGGCGCCTAAACATGAGTCCTTGTCCACAAGGGTTTTCTCGGCCATGCATAAGGGTTAGGGTTGGGGGTTTCGGTTTTTTGGTTTGGTGTGGGTTCTAAGGGATCCAAGGGTCTAGTAGGGTACTTTAGGATGTTGGTCAAGTTTTGGATCAACATGGTTCGGGGGTAACTCGTGAAAATCAAGGGATGGCTCGGGGTCGAAGATTTTGGGTCATTAGGGTTCTTAGAAGTTAAGAAAATTGAAAAAACGGCTCACGGGGGTCGAGTCGTGGTTCATGGGGACTAAAACAGTATAAAAAGACTAAATTTAGAATTTAGGAATTTTATATTAAAGTTTGGGATTTTTCAGAATTAAAACGCCTTCAAAACGTAAAATTACGAAATAATTAAAAATTCTAGTTTTTTAAGCCAAATAAAATTATGAAAATTTTAATTTAGGCTTAAATAATTATTTGGGACATGTTAGAGTCAAAGAAATCAAGAAAAATTCAAAAACGTAAAATGTCACGTCCAGGGGTAAAACTGTCTTTTTACACCGAAAAATTAATAAACGTCATGACAGTACCTTATTTGCTGTTTTATATGCTAATATGATTATGTAACATGTTTATGAATTTTTACATGTTGAAATATGATTTTTTTTAAATGTTCATGAATTATTAAGGGTTAAATTGGACATTTAAAAGATGTGTTGCATGCTTGGTTTCAAAATAAAAACGATATGTATATGCATGATTTTTATTAAGTGGTGATAACATGTTGAAGGACGTGAAGGGATTGTGACTACTACATGTTGGAAATATCGTGAGGGTTATGGTCCCAGTGGGAGCCCGACGATCGTGTTTCCTCGGATACGAATACGAATACGAATACGAACATGTTAATACGTTGGCCAGGGCCCAGTTGACCGGTGAGAGTGTTGCTGGTGTCCCCCGCCTCCCAGTACTGTGGTTTTCTTTAGATGGATCCATCGCCCATTAAGATCAAGAATACGAGTCACAATCACGATCTGAATTCAACAAACACGAACATGAACATGAATATGAAAATGGATACGAATATGAACATGGACACGAATATGGATATGATATGAATATGTTTATGTGATATGTTCAAGTTTTTGGGAAAAAAATTTAAGTTTGAAGTTATGCATTTTTAAGAAAATGATATTTTAAGTATAAGTATTTTTCACTGTTATATGTTGACTGTATTACGTATTACTTGTTATCAAAGATAGGATGTGTTGAGTCTTTAGACTCACTAGGTGTGTATGATGCAGGTGATATAAATAACTATGATATTGGAGGCATTGACGAGTGACTTGCTGGACTGTCGGTGCACATAACCCGAGGGCCATCGCTTCTATTTTCCGCATTTAAGTTTATGATTTTAAGTTACAGATTTTTACGACATTTTATTTATGTTTTTGAGAGATTTTGAGAGGTTTAGTATGGGCTACACTTTTCAACATTTATTGCTTTTAGGTTTGGTAAAATTATACGATTTCTTGTTTGACTATTTCCTTTGGATTTTCAAGTACTAGTTGGATGTCTTATTTTAAAATGGCGCAAAATTAATTTATGTATATGTATGTGTATATATAGGCCGAAAATTTGAAGGTAAAAAAAAAATTTCTAGTACTTTTTAAGAAAACGAATAAGCATACGTTTCAGTTGGTATCAGAGCAAAGGTCCTGTAAAGGGTTGTGCCACCATCAGCGCCAGAAAGATCAGTCGTCAAGCCTCAATTTGTAAGTTTTACATGCTTTATATGATTTGATATGTTGTTAGCTGCATAATGACATGAGCAATATGTTTACGTTACATGTTTAATAACCTTTTGAATATTCATGCCGTGCATGTTTAAATTGCTAAATGAAATAGGATATGTCACATGATTAGAGAACTTAGATTTAAATGCATGTTGGTTACGTTCGAATTTGGAAAACGTTCAGATAAAATGCCTCCTAGACGTGCCCCCGTTAATGGAAACCAAGCAGAGAACATTGTGAATCAACAAGGAAATGCACCACCACCAGGGGATCCTGCTACTCGTGCATTAGAGGGGAGGGCTCGTCTCTTCGAGCAACAATTACAGCAGCAGCAGTTACAACACCAATTACAGCTGCAGTTACAGCAGATGCAGCAACAACTGCTACAGCAGCCACCTAGGCCACAACATGATATTTATGAACAATTCCGAAGGCTAGGGCCGAAGGAATTTTCTGGCACTACTGATCCCTTTGCTGCTGAGAGTTGGATTCGTTCACTTGAGGTACACTTTCGATATCTGGACATGGGAGACGCTGACCGTGTGAGGTGTACTACTTATTTGTTTAGAGATGACTCTTCTTTATGGTGGGAAGGAGCCGAACATGGTATAGACCTCGCTACACTCACTTGGGCTCAATTCAAGACAAAATTCTATGAGAAATACTTTACTGCTGATGTCAGGGGACGGATAAAGAGGAAATTTATGACTCTCCGTCAGGGACATGTATCTGTTGCTGATTTTGTGAAGAAATTTGATAGGGGTTGTCACTTTGTACCCCTTATTGCAAGGGATGCGGAAGAAAAGCTTAGACATTTCATGGATGGCCTTCGACCTACCATTCGGGATAAGGTTATGATGATGCGTCCGGTGGATCATGCTACAGCAGTTACCTATGCATACCAGGCTGAGCAATCCTTGAAGGACATTGACTTTGAGTTACAACGTAAGAGGCAACAACATCAGAATAATAATCAGCCTAACAAGAAACCATATACGAGTCCTCCTAGACCTCAAGGGCCTCAAAAGCCCCAGGGTCAAGTCAAGAAACAAGGACAGCAGAAACCTCCACCCGCAGCACCAAAACCTGCAGAATCACAGCCATGCAAGAAGTGCAATCGACTACACTATAGGCGGACCATGTGTGTGGGGTACTTCTAAGTGTTTCATATGCAAGGAGGAAGGGCACAAAGCAGCTGATTGCCCAAAGAAGAATGCACCTACTGTTGGGCGAGCTTATGCTATGAACGCTAAGGAAGCCGAGGAGGCAGACACTACACTTATCACGGGTAACCTAGTCATTTAACATTTTTATATTACCTATTATTGCATGAAATGTTAAATTGGTTATTAGAATTGAATTGGGATCGAGATTTAACCTAGTAGAAATTAAGTTACATGTACTACTTTAGTTGAGTTAAGTCATAATTTTAGAAAACCTAGAAAAAATGATATGAATTTTGTGCCTTGTTTTATGTGAAGGACGAAATAATTCCAAATAAAAAGTTTAGGGCCAAAATTAAAGAAAATCATAATTAAGGGGTTTAGGAAGAAATTTCGAATTTTAAGAGGGGTTATCATGCAATTTCAAAAATTTAAGGGACCATAATGCAATATTTCGATAATTAAGGGACCAAAACGCAATTAACCAAAAGATAAGGGGATTTAATGCAATTACCAAATTCTTAAGGACCAAAATGAAATTTTCGAAACTCTAAAGGACTTAATTACAGTAATTCAAAAATATAAGGGTCTTAAAGCAAATGTCCGAAAATTTTGGGGTCTATATGCAAATTTCGAAAAAATTGGAGGGCTAAAATGCAATTTTTCCAGAAATTCTTAAGTTCAGCGCGTAATCTTCTTATACCTTTGGGAAATTAATGATAGTAAATCCTTAAGCTTCAACATGAAAAGATTTAAAGGACATTTTCGCTGCAGGGAGGATTACCATTCAAGGCTTAGCAACCTATGCACTTTTAGACTCGGGAGCTACACATTCATTCATATCTGAAACCTTCATCAAAAGACTGAATATTATTCCTCAAGAAATGGGTTTGGGTTTCAAAGTTTCTATTCCTTCTGGTGATCAAATGCTCACGTCTAGAATTGTCAAGAATCTGGAGCTTCGTTTATTCAAAGATGTGGATCGGGCAGATCTTATTGTACTCCCTATGCCTGAATTTGATATTATACTTGGGATGGATTGGCTATCAACGAATGGAGCTTCGATTGATTTTCATCAGAGATCAGTATCTATTCGACCGCCTAGTGGTAAATCTTTTGTCTTTCAGGCGGCGAGAAACAAGCAAATGCCGCATATGATCTCTTGTCTACATGCGAGGAAGCTTATTAAACACGGATGCCAAGCTTTTCTAGCATGTGTCACTACCACACATGCTCCTACCAGTCAGAAATTAGAAGATGTTGATATTTTCCGAGATTTTCCCAGCGTCTTTCCCGAAGACGTTTCTGGCATTCCACCCGATCGTGAAGTGGAATTCTCTATTGACCTAATGCCGGGCACTGTTCCTATATCTAAAGCACCCTATCGGCTAGCACCCGCTGAAATGAAAGAATTAAAAGATCAAATACAAGAATCGCTAGATAAGGGTTTCATTCGCCCCAGTTATTCTACATGGGGAGCACTGGTATTATTTGTGAAAAAGAAAGATGGAAGTATGCGACTATGCATTGATTACCGAGAGCTCAACAGGGTCACTATCAAGAATAAATATCCACTGCCAAGAATTGAAGATTTATTTGATCAGTTACAAGGAGCATCGATATTTTCCAAGATTGATCTGCGATCTGGATATCATCAATTGAAAGTAAAAGAGTCAGATGTGCACAAGACAGCATTCCGTACTAGATATGTGCACTACGAGTTTATGGTCATGCCATTCGGTCTGACTAATGCACCAGCGATCTTCATGGATCTCATGAATCGCGTATTTCAGCCGTATCTGGATCAGTTTATTATAGTCTTCATTGATGATATATTGATTTATTCGAAGAACAAAGAGGAGCATAGTCGTCATTTGAGGACAGCACTGCAAGTACTACAAGACAGGAAGCTATATGCAAAATTCAGCAAGTTTGAGTTTTGGCTCGATAGAGTGGCATTCTTAGGCCACATCATTTCTAGTAACGGCGGTGAAGTTGATCCAAGCAAAGTCGAGGCAGTGAAAGAGTGGCCAGTACCGAAGAGTGTCACCGAGATTCGCAGTTTCGTGGGACTTGCCGGCTATTATCGCCAATGCATCAAGGGATTCTCGTCCATTGCAGTACCATTGACATCCTTGACTAAGAAGAATGCAAAGTTTATTTGGGGATCCGAGTGTCAAGACAGTTTTGACAAGTTAAAGCAAGCCTTGATTTCAGCACAAGTGTTATCTATGCCATCGGGGCAAGGGGAAGAAAAAAAAACCCACCTATACCGACGCTTCTAAACTTGGTTTGGGCGCAGTTCTGATGCAAAATGACCGAGTTATTGCCTTTGCGTCGAGGCAGCTGAAAATTCACGAGAAGAACTACCCTACTCATGATCTTGAGCTTGCAGCAGTAGTCTTTGCACTAAAGATTTGGAGACACTACCTTTACGGGGAGAAGTGCAAGATATTCACCGATCATAAAAGTTTGAAATACTTCTTCACCCAAAAAGAGCTGAATATGAGACAGCGCAGATGGATTGAGTTAGTAAAAGATTATGATTGTGACATTAGCTACCATCCGGGAAAAGCTAATGTAGTGGCGGACGCACTGAGTAGAAAAGCAGAAGTTATCACTCATCTATCACTCCAAAGACCGTTGCAGTCTGAGATACAGCGGTTTGAGCTGACAGTATATGCTAGGGGCGAGGCCCCTAATCTTGCCACATTATCGGTACAGTCGACCTTGAGAGACAAAATTCGTGATGGACAGTCTACCGATGAGGAAATGCAAAAGTGGAGAGCCAAAGATGAAGCCAAGGGTCGGAAATTATATTCAGACGTGGATGACATAGTTCGTTATCGAGACCGGTTATGGGTTCCTAGTGACGATTCGTTGAGAGATCTTATTATGAAAGAAGCTTATGACCCGCCTTATTCCATTCACCCGGGTAGCACGAAAATGTACAAAGACTTGCACTTGCTCTATTGGTGGCCAGGCATGAAGAGAGACATTCTGAAGTTTGTATCCGATTGTTTGACTTGCCAACAAGTTAAAGCCGAGCATCAAAGACCAGCGGGGAAATTGAAGCCACTCCCTATTCCCGAGTGAAAATGGGAAAATGTCACCATGGACTTTGTTGTAGGATTGCCAAAGACAGTTAAGGGATGCAATGCTATATGGGTGATAGTAGATCGTCTTACTAAATCAGCGCATTTTCTACCTATCAAGACGACTTTCACCATGATACAGTATGCCGAGTTGTATATTCGAGAGATAGTTCGTCTACATGGGATTCCCGTGTCCATTGTTTCTGACAGAGATCCGAGATTCCCGTCATCTTTCTGGAAAAGTCTACATGCAGCGATGTGGACCAAGTTATTATTCAGTACAACATTTCATCCTCAAACCGATGGACAGTGAGAAAGAGTTATACAGATTTTGGAAGATCTACTTCGAGCATGTGTTATTGATTTCCAAGGCAGTTGGGAACCAAAATTACCCCTAGTGGAGTTCACCTACAATAATAGCTATCAATCATCAATCGGGATGGCTCCTTTTGAGGCACTTTATGGAAGGAAATGTAGATCTCCTATTCATTGGGACGAAGTTGGTGAAAGAAGAGAGATTGATCCAGACGTGATTGAAGAGACTACCGAGCTTATAGTCAAAATTTGCGATAGAATGGAGACGGCGCAGAGCCAACAAAAGAGTTATGCAGACAAGCGACGGAGGGACTTAGAGTTTGCAGTGGGAGATCATGTATTTGTGAAAATAGCACCCATGAAGGGTGTTATGCCTTTTGGCAAAAAAGGGAAACTAAGCCCAAGATTTATTGGTCCATTTGAGATTTTGCAGAGAATTGGTACACTAGCTTATAGAGTTGCATTGCCACCAGCGCTTGCAGGAGTTCACAATGTGTTCCACATTTCAATGTTGTGGAAGTACATATCGAATCCGTCACATGTGCTTAATTATGAACCTCTTCAATTAACTCCAACTATGACATATGAAGAAAGACCAGTCCAGATCTTAGCAAGACAAGAAAGAAGATTGCGAAACAAAGTCATTCCAATGGTCAAGGTCAAGTGGCTGAATCACTCGGAGGAGGAAGCTACCTGGGAAAAAGAGAGGGACTTGAAGGGTCGCTATTAAGAACTATTCGGTAAGTTCTAATTTCGAGGACGAAATTTTATTTAAGGTGGGGAGGAATTGTAAGGTTCAAAATTAAGACGACGTAATCCAACTGCATGCGAATCTATGAAATATGAAAATAAGTATTAAATTAATTTAGTGGCTAAATTATTTGTGTGACATGCATGATTTTATATTAAAGAGGATTTAATTGTCATTTTTCATAAAACTGTATTTTTAAGGGTTATTCAAGTTGCGATCGAAGGACGGAGACCGAGGGCTGACAAACTTAAAATGTTTTTATTAAATAATTGTTTTTAATTATTTTAATTAAGGGTGATGCTTTTTATTATTTTTGAAAATAAGGGGTTTTGAGGTGATTTTATACGCCAGGACGTAAATTTTATCGGTGTTGGTTTTTCAACAAAAATACGAACTTTTTGGCAACCCGGCTATTAAATTCACAAACTTATTTTTACTAAAACTATTTTAATATTTTAAATAAATCCTAATTAAGACTAATGGGCCTAATTATATGCTTAATAGGCCTAAGCCTTAATTAGAGAAATAATTAACTATATAATATGTTAAATCACCTAAACCCTACAAAAAAAAACNTCTTCGACGTCGTCAACGAAAAATCGTGCGTAAAATACGCAAAGGCACGCCTATTCTTCTTTTCAAAACATCATCACACCATATTATATTTTTATGCATGAAAAACATGGAAAACAAGTGACACTTTGATGTATTTTCGTTTTTGAATGTAACATGAAAGTTTCAAGTAGGATTTTGATCCAAATTGTGTTGTTTATGTGCGAAAAAGGGCTGCCATGATTTAGTGTATGATCACACACTGTTTTACATGAGTTAGAAGCCCTAGAACTCAACCAAAGCACCACACACCCTCACAAACGCAAGCTGGAAGCAAGTTGCTGTCATGGAGAGTTTAGGATTCGGTTTTTGTTCTTAAGGGCTAGGCTTGGGCTTGGCTCGGGTCAGGGCTTAGCCAGGGTCTAGGAAGGGTCAAGGGAAGAGTCATGACTCGAGCTAAGTGGGCTGGGAGGAGTCCTTGTTGGCAAGGACTCCTACCCGAGAGTGGCAACTTTCACGCGCAGGTTGCAGGCTCGTGCAGGATTCAAGGGCTCGGCCTGGGGTTCAAGGGCTGGGCTAGGGTGCGTCCTAAGGATCCTAGGTGAGTGCTGGAGAGGCTGGTTCGAGAGCTGAGTCGATGGGTAGAGTCCTAGGCGCCTAAACATGAGTCCTTGTCTACAAGGGTTTTCTCGGCCATGCATAAGGGTTAGGGTTGGGGGTTTCGGTTTTTTGGTTCGGTGTGGGTTCTAAGGGATCCAAGGGTCCAGTAGGGTACTTTAGGATGTTGGTCAAGTTTTGGATCAACATGGTTTGGGGGTAACTCGTGAAAATCAAGGGATGGCTCGAGGTCGAAGATTTTGGGTCATTGGGGTTCTTAGAAGTTAAGAAAATTGAAAAAAGGCTCACGGGGGTCGAGTCGTGGTTCATGGGGACTAAAACAATATAAAAAGACTAAATTTAGAATTTAGGAATTTTATATTAAAGTTTGGGATTTTTCAGAATTAAAACGCCTTCAAAACGTAAAATTACGAAATAATTAAAAAGTCTAGTTTTTTAAGCCAAATAAAATTATGAGAATTTTAATTAAGGCTTAAATAATTATTTGGGACATGTTAGAGTCAAAGAAATCAAAAAAAAAAGTCAAAAACGTAAAATGTCACGTCCAGGGGTAAAACGATCTCTTTACACCGAAAAATTAGTAAACGTCATGGCAGTACCCTATTTGCTATTTTATATGCTAATATGATTATGTAACATGTTTATGAATTTTTACATGTTGAAATATGATTTTTTTTAAATGTTCATGAATTATTAAGGGTTAAATTGTGACATTTAAAAGATGTGTTGCATGCTTGGTTTCAAAATAAAAACGATATGTATATGCATGATTTTTATTAAGTGGTGATAACATGTTGAAGGACGTGAATGGATTGTGACTACTACATGTTGGAAATATCGTGAGGGTTATGGTCCTAGAAGGAGCCCGACGATCGTGTTTCCTCGGATACGGATATGAATACGAATACGAATACGAACATGTTAATACGTTGGCCAGGGCCCAGTTGACCGGTGAGAGTGTTGCTGTTGTCCCCCGCCGCCCAGTACTGTGGTTTTCTTTAGATGGATCCATCGCCCATTAAGATTAAGAATACGAGTCACAATCACGATCTGAATTCAACAAACAGGAACATGAACATGAATATGAAAATGGATACGAATATGAACATGGACACGAATATGGATATGATATGAATATGTTTATGTGATATGTTCAAGTTTTTGGGAAAAAAGTTTAAGTTTGAAGTTATGCATTTTTAAGAAAATGATATTTTAAGTATAAGTATTTTTCACTGTTATATGTTGACTGTATTACGTATTACTTGTTATCAAAGATTGGACGTGTTGAGTCTTTAGACTCACTAGGTGTGTATGATGCAGGTGATATAAATAACTATGATATTGGAGGCATTGACGAGTGACTTGCTGGACTGTCGGTGCACATAACCCGAGGGCCAGGGCTTCTATTTTCCGCATTTAAGTTTATGATTTTAAGTTAAAGATTTTTACGACATTTTATTTATGTTTTTGATAGATTTTGAGAGGTTTAGTATGTGCTACACTTTTCAACATTTATTGTTTTTAGGTTTGGTAAAATGATACGATTTCTTGTTTGACTATTTCCTTTGGATTTTCAAGTACTAGTTGGATGTCTTATTTTAAAATGGCGCAAAATTAATTTATGTATATGTATGTGTATATATAGGCCGAAAATTTGAAGGTAAAAAAAAAAAAATTTCTAGTACTTTTTAAGAAAACGAATAAGCATACGTTTCATAATTAGACTAATGGGCCTAATTAGATGGCTTAATAGGCCTAAAGCCTTATTAGTAATTAATTAGCTAATTAATATTATAAATACCCAAAAACCCTACACTCCTCACCCCAATTCCCACGCCCCACTTCTGAAATTCTCCCCACCCCCTTCCACGATACACACAAAATTATTTTGAAAGAATTTTGAAAGATTCAAAGGGTTACAAGCCAAGGTTTCACTCTGTTCTTCAATCGTCAACGGTTTTTCGTGCGTTAAAAACGCAAAGGCACGCCATATTCTCCTTTTACTCATCATCACATCATAATATGTTCTTATGCATGAAAAGTATGGAAAAACAAGATGCACTTTTATTATTTTTGTTTTTGCGCTTCATCATGAATTTGAAAGCTTGTTAATTGATTCAAAAACATGTTTAATATGTTAAAAGGGGGCTGCCATGATTAGGATAGGGTTAAGGGATGTTTTTACATGTTTTAGAGAGTCAAAAAACACCCCAACAAGCTGCTAACGTGCATATCAGAAGTAGGAACCGTACGTGAGTGGGGTTGGCTTGTACAAGATGCTATGGCTTGTTTCTTTGCATGGGATGGTGGGGCTCGACCATGGCTCGTCCAGGGTCAGGGGTGGTCTCGGTCTAGGGCTGGGTTGGGTCCTAGGGTGGCTAGGGTTCGAGCTTGTGGCCGGGAAGGAGTTCACGCAGGGTGGGGCTCTTCTCGAGTAGTTTTCTGGTGGCCGAGAGATTCCAGGGGTTGTGGCTCGGTTGGGGCTGGGCTAGGTGGTTCATCAAGGTCCTAGGATGATGGGCAGGGGTCGGGCTAGGTGCTGGAGTTGTGGGCTCGCTGCTGGATCCAACAAAACAATGGAATTGTGAGGCAGCAAGGGAGTTACGCGCGCGGCTTGTTATGGATCAGAGCTTCGTGCGTGGGTTCTTTGGGTTGGGCTGGTCTGGGCTTGGTCTGGGCATGGTCCAGGGTCGGTGAGGGTCCTAGTTGATCGTTGGTTAGGTGTCTAGAGGAGTCCTAGTTGGCTAGGAGACTTGGTGAGGTGGTATGAGACACATACGAAACATGCAGATTATGGGGTTCAGTTTCAGTAGGTTTTTGAGCGGGCCAGGGCTTGTTTTTTGATCTAAGCTTGCACAATAGGATCCCTAGATGGGTTGGCTAAGTTTTGGTTCAAGGTGGCTTGGGCGTGGCTCGGGTAAATTAGGAGATAGCTCGGCGTGTTCGATAAGGTAACAAAAATGAAAATAATAAAGCTAAAAATTGAATCCAAGGGTCCACGGGTGTGGCTCATGACTTGGAAGGGTAGAATAAATCACAAACAGGTTATGTTAAAATTTGGGATCAAAATAACGAGTTTTGGATTTATTCGGGATTTAATCGCCTCACGAAACGCTAATTAACGAGTTAATGGAAATGCCTAGTTTTAAGCTTAATAAAATTATGAAAAATTAGATTTAAGCTTAAATAATTATTTGGGACATGTTAGAGTCAAGAAATCAAGACAAAAGTCAAAATCGTAAAAAGTCAAGTCCAGGGGTAAGACGGTCTTTTTACACCTAGAAATTAGTAAACGTCATGGCAGTGCCATAAATGCTATTTTTATGATTATTTATGAAATGTTCATGATTAAATTATGATTTTTAAATGTCCATGGGATTTTTATGATTTAAAGAAGACATTTAAAAGACATGTTGCATGCTTGGTTTCAAAAACAAAAGGTTATGTTATGCATGATTTTTTTTATAAAGTAATGAGAATATAAATGTTGAAGGAAGTGAAGTAATTGTGACTAATTCGATAATGTTGGAGATGTCGTGAGGGTTATGGTCCCAGTGGGAGCCCGTCGATCGTATTTTCATCATTACGAATATGTGGTAACGGTTTTGTGGTAACGATAAGAATGAGAATATCGTGAGGGGAAAAGGCCCTAGAGGGAACCCATTTATGGGAAAAGGCCCCCGAGAAAACCCCGACGATCGTATTTCTATTCGATCATGATTGGCCAGGGCCCAGTTGACCGGTGAGAGTGTTGCTGGTGTCCCTCGCCGCCCAGTACTGTGGTTTTATGTAGATGGACCCATCGATCATGTCATATCATGTCAGAAAAGTCACAATTAACGATCTAAATTCAACAAAAAAAAAAAGAAATGGAAAAGGAAAATGTTCGTGATCATGTTAAAGGTTTTATGTCATGTTATGTTGAGGAAAAGGAAAAAGTTAAAGTTTATGTTTGCATGTCGTGAAAAGTTATTTTACGTAAAAGTATTTTCACTGTTGCATGTGGTTTTATATATATTACTTGCTATAAAGATTATGGTGTGTTGAGTCTTTAGACTTACTAGGTATGATGGATGCAGGTGAGTTTGAGGGAGGCCTTGACGGATGAACTGACTGGACTGAAGGCGCACACAACCCGAGGACCAGCGCTTCTACTTAATTCCGCATTTATGACTTATGAATCATGATTTATGATTAAAGATTTTAAGACTATTTATTTATGCTTTTTGAGAGGTTTAGTATGTGCTATTCTTTTCAAATTAGTGCTTTTTAGGTTTGGTAAAACAAATTGACGATTTCATTTTTATGACTATTTCATTGATTTCTAAAATTGCTAGATGGTTGGTATTTTATTTTAAAAGGGTAAAATATTTTATTAAAATATTTTCATGGAGTTTACGTGAGTGGTCGAAATTTAAGGAAAAAAAAATTCTAGTACTTTTAAATCAATAAAAAGGGCAGGACGTTTCAATAGGAGCCAATAAATTGTAGTCGGGGATTCACCGCTCGTATATAGGTGAAGATATCTTATGTGATCTGATAAGTTCATAGTGCAAAGAGTACCTGGCCAGAGAAAGACATGTTATTTAGGGAAATTGGTTTTCCTAGTTGCATATACAAAGTCACTATTATTAATCGAATATACATAACATTGTTATCAAATTTATTTGCAACTCTCGATATATCAATGGTTGCATATTCGATCGGGATCTATGACTTGAATGGACTATATTATTGTACGCTAACCAAAACTTAAGATTCTCGTAGGCACTTTCAGTGATACCTAGGGGATCATGGGGTGATGTTATTAGACGCTCTTACCATGATTCGATGGGTGCAATCAGACTTGAGTTATGACGTTCTTGATCAAGTGGTTAATGAAAGAATGTGGCTAATTAGGGTAAGCCTAGATAATAATAAATGTTAATATGGATCACATGAAGTTTCAAACCAATGGTTAGCTGTATCCATGAACCATTGAGGGTCACACAAGTATGATCATTCACATACAAGCTCATATAAATAAAATTGATCCTCTCATTTGGGCTATATGTGTAACATTATAGTTATGTTTGTGAAAATAATCTTATGAGTTAAAAAATGTTTTCATTCTGAAAATGTATCTATAACCAACCCGGTCTGTCAATCAAATCAAAATAAGATCAGAGCAGTATTCACTACACTCAAGGTAACTAGACCCATCAATGGTCACATGTGCAAACACAACTAAATGACATGGATTATAAAGTTGATGTGTAGCATGAAATTTCATGCAATGTGATCATAACATGCCTATTTCTAACCGATCATCCCTAAATCTTATTGGGATCAAACTTTAAACCATATTTGGAGTTTGACATAACTTGAAATCTATTTATATGAAAAATAAATTTACATAACTGCAATTGAAAATTTCTACAACTAAAAGCATTTAAAATAACAAATTCCTACTAAAACTTAATTTTCTCAATTGACATAATACTCATACGAGCAATGTACTCATGAAACTATTAAGATTATAGTACCTTAGTAAATGGATCCGCAACCATGAAGTTTGTACCGATATGCTTATAGACAACTTGTCACTCTAAATTCTTTATTTAACAACCTGGAACTTGATATCAATATGTTTTGACTTTGTCGAGCTCATATTGTTATTGAAATACGTAACTGCTGATTTATTGTCACTATGTAGTATTAGTGTCCTTTCAATACCATCAACAATGAACAGTCCCGTGACAAAATTTTGCAGTCATATTCCATGATTGGATGCTTCATAATACTTTACAAACTCAGTTGCCATGGTGGAAGAGTCTATAAGAGACTGCTTAGCACTCTTCTAGGAAATGACACCTCCAACAAGGAGATATATGTAGCCCGACATAGATTTCATACTATATTGGCATCCAGCAAAATCAGAGTCACTATACCCTATGATCCAACCTCCAATACATGAGCCTGTAATCTTTTGTTCTATGTAGGTACCGGAAAAATATTTTCACTACTTTCCAATGTTCTACTCATGGATTACTTATATATCTTCCCAACATTCCTATCACATTCGCAATATCTGGATGTATATGTACCTGAGCATACATTAGACTCCCTACTGTAGATGCATATGGAATCTTCTACATTTTTTTCTCCTCAAAATCATTCTTGGGGCATTATTTGAAACTAAATTTGTCTCTCAGACGTATTTTTTGGTTTACAGTCTTGCATCCCACATCAGTTGAGAACTTTCTTGACATAGCCTTTTCAGATAATTTAGCCTTTTCGAGATAATCCAAAATATATCGAGAGCGATTCTGATATATCTGGATACCTAGTACAAAAGATGCAGTACCTAGATTTTCATCTCAAAATTCTTAGCTAGAAATCTCTTGGTGTCATGCAAAAACTATATATCGATTCTAGCAAGTAGGATGTAATAAAGATATAAAACTAGAAATATATTCTTACTCCTACTGAACTTATGGTCACACAATCATCGATCGAATTCATCTTGAAACCAAACGAGATGATCACTTGATGAAATTTGAAATACCATTGTCGCGATTCCTGCTTGAGCCCATAGATGAATTTATTTAATTTTCAAATATTATTATTTTTGTCTTTGGACAAAAAATTTCTGGTTGGATCATATAAATCTGGTTCCCACTAAAACTTAACCCTTCTCGAGTCCTAACCCTTCTCGAGATCATGATCCATACTTGGCCTTGCCCATGTGTTCGGCCGAAGCACCTGAGGGATGATCGGACGAGGCCTTGGGTGATGCTCAGCTGAGCCCTGTGCTCGACCGAAGCCCTGATACATGATCGGCTGAGGTCTTGCCTAATCACCCGAGCCATGATCGGCTGGAGAATAGCTACATGCTTGATCCGGTTTCAGATTAGTCCAATGTTTACATACCAAGATTTATTACCGCAGGCTTTAGATTGCAAGGAGCATGTTACATAATATGATACAAGTCCCAGTATGCAGGCTGTGTATAAGGCGATGCGTGGACTAATTCTATGAGCTGAGACCAAATCCTGACCTAAGTGTTCGGGTTCTACCCGAAGAACCCTATCAGATATCGAATACATGAGTGATCTTTTTTAAATACAAGATAATCTCGAGAATCTTGAGATTTGATTAAATCTACCAAAATATTCGGGATATATTCGGATTCACAAGGATTTGATAAGAATTTACCTTCACAGAGGAAACCACCCTAAGATAGACTTCTCGGTATGGTAACTAGTCCTCTCAATGCATACAAATACCCAGGCATGGCTGATTGTTTGATTCATTCGCACATTGCTTGACTTAACACTTTTTTTCATAACACAGTTTATTGCATCTCTTTCTCATTGAGTCAAGATTTGACTTGAGCGTCGGAGAGGGCATGCCAGAAAAATCTTTGGTGCCGCCTAACAATTGATCATCTGTGCAGATTGGCATCAATCCACCAGTCTCGGCTCAAACATTGCAGATTCGAAGACCATGTTCACCAGACCGGACCCAGAGAAATTTTCGATATCATCAATTGGCACTGTCTGTGGAAACTTGAAAAGAGAGACAAGATGGTAAGTACTAGGAGTAGATCATGAGAGAAAAATCTTTTGACCCCCAACATGGCGGAGCTCGTCCGATTGATCACTACTACTGTGGAACAAGTCTTGACACAAAGACCAGGCAACAATCCTTGTCCCAAAGGAGATCATGAAGCCCAGATGCATGAGATACAAATAGTAAGAGAGGATAGGAACACACTCACTCCCCCACCCCTCTACCCCGGGGGTTTCATTTCTCAGCTGAGATACTTCCTACTGAATTGCCTCAAAATTTTAAATTTTCTAATGTCGAAGAATACGAGGGCTCAGGGGAGCCAGAAGTACACTTAGCTCGCTTTCAGAATGCGGCATTACTATACTAGTACTCCGATCTGATCAAGTATAGGGTCTTCTTAACCATTTTGGTCAGGTCGGCCCTACAGTGATTCAATTTGCATAGGTTGGGGAACATAATAACTTTTCAAGACTTTGGTAGAGCATTTCTCCACCAATTTGTAAGCATTAAGAAACATTCACTAACAACTCCGAGTTTGTTCAATATCAAACAGCAAGAACATGAGAGTCAATGAGATTTCGCTAAGAGGTTCAACAAGATGGTCATTGATGTTTGTGTTCCTGTTGATATAGTCAAGTTCAAATAGTTGAATTTGATGACTGTAGTTTGATAGAGATCAAAAAAATTTCTCATAAAGAAGTTTATAAGTCGATTTCATATGATTGAAGATGTGAAAGTTAGTTAACAGCTAATTAAATGATAAGAGTGAAACTGTCTGTTTTAGTGAAGGATTTCACAAAACTGACAACTGCAAAACATGGATAAGTGAAAAACTTTGTTCTTCGAAATTTTCATTATTCATTATATGAATGAGATTTATACCCTCGATACATCAGCGATGTCTGATCGTCAATTAAGGTTATAACAAGTTTTCAATGTTATAAATAAATGCAAAATACTAACTAGAGAGAACACAAAGAAAAAACAATCAAAACAAGCAAATTCAATGTATAAAAAAGATTACATGAATGACATATTTATAAGTACAAGAAATCCTTAGATAAGGTAATTATGATATCAAAATAAATTGATATGATTATGTTTCTCTACCATCTCCAAAATATATGATTACCCAATATTTGATTATCTTGACATCCATAATATTGCAACACTCCCCCTTGGATGTCTTTCAATGAATGTGCCTAGTTAAAACCTTATCAGAAAAAGTCAATGGGATAAAAACCTGGTGAAGGAAAAATAGTACAACATTCTTCGTAGGTGGTTAACTGAAACGTTTACTATTCCTTTTTCTTTAAAATATACTAGAATTTTTTTAAAAAAAAATACTTTCGGCCGAATATACTTACATACATATATAAATACTTTGCACCATTTAAAATAACTCGCCAACTATTTTACTCAAAATACGAAACGCAGTTCAAAACATAAAATCATATATCGTCTAACCAAACATAAAACCAGCATTTTTTCAAAATAGAAAAAACTCTTAAATCCTCTCAAAACCACTCAAAAGCATTAAAGTCAAAAAATCTTTATAGTAATCTTAAATCACAAGTCATTAAAATCTTTAAAATCATGCTAATGCGGAAAGCTAGCAAATGTCCTAGGGCTATGTGCAACATCAGTCCAGCTAATCCAACCATCAAGTCCTCCAACATCATCAAAATCATGCTCACCTGTATCATTCACACCTAGTGAGTCTATTGACTCAGCAAATTTTAACCATTATAGCAAGTAATATATATACACTTGAAATGAATTTGCCTTTCTTGCAAAATCTCATATCACCCTTCATAGGTACTACTTTCATAAATACATGGTCATCTACTACAAACTCTAGCTCCTTTCGTAGCTTATCAGCGTAACTTTTCTGGCGAGTTTGAGCAGTCTTCATCCTATCTCGGATTTTTACTACTAGCTCTGTTCTTTGTTTGATCAAGTCCGGACCGAATTTTTCTCTTTCACCAACCTCGTTCCAATATATCGGTGATCTATACTTTCTCCCATAAAGTGCCTCGTAAGGAGCCATGCCTATAGACGACTAGTAGCTATTGTTATAGGTGAACTCTACTAGGGGTAAATTCGGTTTCCAACTTCCTTGGAAATCGATCACACAAGTTCGAAGTAGATCTTCCAAAATTTGAATCACCCTTTAGAATTGTCCATCGGTTTGAGGATGAAATGCTGTATTGAACAACATGTTTGTTCCCATCGCTGAATGCAGACTCTTCGAGAAGGACGATGTGAACCTCGGACCTCTGTCAGAAACAATAGATACTGAAATTCCGTGCAATCAAACTATCTCTCGAATATGCAGCTCTGCGTACAGTGTCATGGTGAATTTCGTCTTAATAGAAAGAAAGTGTGCTGATTTCGTAAGACGATCAACTATCACCCAAATAGCATTGAATCCTCTGATAGTCCTTGGCAATCCCACTACGAAATCCATAGTAATATTTTCCCTTTTTCACTCGGGAATAGGAAGTGACTTAAGCTTCCCTGCTGGCCTCTATCTTAACTTGCAGGTATGTCAAACACTCGGACACAAATCGCAAGATGTCTCACTTCATGAACAACCACTAATACAGTGTCTGCAAATCCTTATACATCTTCGCACTTCCAGGATGAATGGAGTACGGTGTATTGTGAGCTTCCTTCATAATAACCTCTCTCAGTGAATCGTCACTAGGAACCCATAGTCGATCTCGATATCGAACTATGCCATCCTCCTCGGAATACAGCTTCCGGCCTTTAGATTCATCTCTCAGTCTCCATTTTCGTAACTGTTCATCAGTAGATTGGCCTTCACAGATTCTATCCCTCAAAGTCGACTGTTGTAAGGTCTAGAAATTTGAACGACGTAACTTGACTGTGTGCAAATCTATGGTTTTATTAAAATTTTTATTTAATTATTTTTAAATTCATGTTTATGACATGAATATGTGTTTTATTTCATGAATTACTAGATTGCATTTATTAGAGCTTTTAGCAGTATTTCACGTTCGAACGAGAACTCGGGCGTTTATTAGGGCTTTTAGCAGTGTTTTATTTCATGAATTACTAGATTGCATAATAATGGAAATAATGTGGGCCTACTCGATCGATCTTCTCTATCTTAACTAATAAGTTGTGCTTTGTTATGTTATGTTTTATTTAAAAAACTTATTTAATGTAATTTGTGTATTCTCATCATATGGAAGATAATCAAGGGTAACCCTATCAAATGGGTTTCGGAGTGAGACGAGTCTGAGTCAACGAGGCCAATGACGGATCTGAGACAGATCTCGGGATTCGAGTTTGACTCGTCGGGTTTTGAGGCAAGGCAAGGAGGGTCTAAAAAAGATGAGGGAATTCGAGTTAGAGTCTTAATTTTCTTTGACTAGACGGATCCTCGGCTTGCCCAAATTCACTTCGTTGACATCCCTATACATAAGTTATTGTTTATTATCCAGTTATTTTGTCTTTTATGATTGTAATTTACAATTTGTAGCATATGAGTACTCGATTTCAAATCGATTTAGGGAAGTTGTAGAAATATATATATATTTCCAATTGGCTCTAATGATGGTTGAATAATAATTATCATAATATTATTTTCCTTATTTTGCTAAATTTATTACAAATGAAAAAAAAAGAACAAATAAAGGAACGAAAGTGGACGGTCGTGTAGG
>NC_133310.1:8078672-8085073 GCF_012295235.1 Primulina huaijiensis | reverse complement strand
ATCGGGAAGAGTTCCAAGCGAGACAGTACTGCGGATTCATGCTCATTGGTGCTGCTGTCTCTTGGAAGAGTTCCAAGCGAGACAGTACTGCGGATTCCACCACTGAGGCCGAATACATTGCTGCATCGGATGCAGCAAAGGAGGCTGTTTGGATAAGGAATTTCGTCCAAGCGTTGGACGTCATTCCTAATGGAGTTGCTCCTATCCCGGTGTTTTGTGAAACACGGGAGCCATAGCTCAGGCAAAGGAGCCAAGGTCTCATCAGAAATCCAAACAAGTATTGAGAAAGTACCACATCCTCGGAGAGATTGTGGAAAGAGAAGTGTCTATCGACTAAGTCGGCTCCGCAGATAATGTTGCTGATCCACTAGCTAAGCCTTTACCTGAACCATTATTCGAGATGCATCGCGAATCAATTGGTTTGAAGTATATGGGTAGTTGGCTCTAGTGCAAGTGGGAAATTGTTAGAGTAGGTGCACGTCGAGCCAAGTGTTGGCCGAGTGTTCACAATGAAACTCTATGTATAAGCAATCTTTATTTTAATAATATTTGAAATTATTGTTTTGGCACATCTTTATCTGTATACCCATGCTAGTTGCATAGATAAAGCCCTTGAATATACAAATAGTAGAAAGAATATGAGATGCTCATATGATGAGTATCATGAAACTCATATTTGGAATACTGTATATTCTAAACGGTTCCTAGTCGATTCAGCCGCCGCTAAGAAGGATATAGGCCGCTCGAGCTTGAGACTAGTATCTGCGATGTGAGTACCATGTTTCATTGGTAGGGGACATTGTGATGTCCGAGCATGCAGATAGGTGCTCCTGGTAGAGTGCACTGAACAACCCTCCATTAAAGGACTTTCCAAGTGGTTCTCACTTATCGAGTGGAAAAGTCCTAGTTTATGGTTGTACACCATTAGTCCTTATGACCCGGGACAACATTGAGACTCTATGTGCTAGAATTACACTTTGACTTGTTTACCGACTCTCATGGGGTCATCAGGTGGCAAGGTTGGGTGTTCTGTCGAAACATATAGGAGTCGATGCATTGTAGTCGGGGATTCACCGCTTACCTACGGGTATGGATATCCTATGTGTTTTTCATGTATATGTAGTTTGAAATCTCTGATCAGAGTATGGTGGTAATTATGAAAGGGGTTTCATAGATTACACCATCGATGCAACTACGACATGACACATAGTATCGATTCATTGACAACTCTCGATAAACCAATGGTTGTCGAATCGGTCGGGATATATGAGATGAAGGGACCGTACTGTACGCTAACCATAATTGAATGGTTCTTGCAGGCACTATCATTTGATACCTAGGGAATCATGTAAGCGATGCTGCTAGACGTTTAACATGATTGGTTGGGTACTATCAGACTTGAGTTCTGACGTTCTTATTATCAAGGAGTTGATAAGTAAGAATGGAGCAATTGGGGTATGCTCGAATAAGGACATGTTTAGTCCGAATCACATGGAGATGTGAACCCGCGGCTAGTTGTATCAATGAACCATTGAGGGCCACACAAGTACTAGCTTTCTAGATCCCGATGAGAAGTAAAATAGTTCAATGTGTTGAACGGCTTATAAATGAGTTTATAAGCGTAAAGAAAATGGAAGTATGACTTCTATGAGAGAAATGTAAATTTTAATTTATGGAAGTGTTCCTAAATTAAAATTTGGCCAAGTAAATAATGTATTTGAAAATTGTGATTTTCATAAACATTATTATGGACTAAATTAAATTAATTCAAGTGTTGAATTAATTAAACACTAGTGGACCTAGTAGAGTCCAAATAATTAAATTAATTCAAGTGTTGGATTAATTAAATCATATGGAGTCTTGTAGAGCTCAATTAAAATAATTATTTAACTAGTGGGACTTGGGTAAATTCAAGTAATGTTTAATTAGTCTCAAATATGTTTGAGATAATTAAATTTAGTCCATGGTTTTTAATTTGATTAAAAACCATATAATATACATGCATGGGAGGTGAAAGGTTGGGAGACTACTTTTTGTGTTTTCAAGGCATGGCATGCAACTTTTGTTTTTGCTTTTCTCACAACCAAGACAAGAAAATTAAGACACACTCCTTCCCTCCCACTCTCCACCTTGGCCGAAATTTTCAATTTTTCTCTCCAAGTTTTTCTCTCATTTTTCTTCTTCAAGTGTTGAGGAAGAAATATTCTTCTCATTGAAAAATCTTCTTGTTTTTCTAGTGCAAAACAAGAAGGGATTTACCTAGCAAGTGGTGGGCCTAATTTTGAAGGTTGGAAGCTTGTAGATTAGTCATCCTTTGAAGAGCTAAGGTGTTTACACCTTAGTTGGAGCCATACATCAATCCTTGTGATTGATAGGTACATTTCTTAACACACTATGAATGTCATTTTATGTTTATTGTATTTGCTACACAAGAATGTTGGTGGCCGAAAATTTTATGCTAAAATCAAAATTTTTGTGCTTCCGTTGCGCTTCCGGTCACCGTAACCGATCCCCTTTCAAGTGGTATCAGAGCTATGGTTACGATTTTGTGTAGCATTTGCAAGATATTATATTGAGATTGATTTCTAACCGCATGAGTGTAATTTTTGCAACCAAAACCGAGGCATTTTGTGGGGTGTTTCGGGCAGCATGTTGCTGCCCGTTTCGGGCAGCTCGGGCTGCCCATAGTGCTGCCCGTTTCGGGAAGCAAGGGCAGCCCGAGGGGCTGCCCGAACAGCCCCTTTATATTTAAAAAAAAAAAAAAAAATTTTTGGCATGTTGGCCGGAATCCGGCGACGGAGCTCCGGCGACGGCGATGACGACTAGGGTTTTCAAAATGTGTTTTGAAATATCAAAGTGTCACGGGCCTTGAGTTGTTGGACCATTGGATGGCTAACACATTTGTGAAATTTTAAATGGGCCAAAATGTTTTTGGTGAAAAATGAATTTTTGGGCCCTTAAGTTTAAATTTACAAAAGTTGCAAATATTTTCTCATGAAATAAATAATTTAAGTTGGACTTTAATTATTTATAGTAAATGGTGATTTACAAGAAATTCGGTTATAAATAAATTAATTTGAAAGTAGACAAAGGTGTTTGTATACTTTGTTAATTTAGTTTATAATCGTGGCGGTTAGTGATTGGATCAAGATATATAATATTGGATCAATTAATTATTGTGATAATTAATTGATGGTGTATGATATGTGATATTATGCATGAAGGATGATCAAAAGCCCAAGCCCAATTTGCTAGGTGTATGCTAGGATATTTTGTGTTGAATGATTGTAATAATTATCAAATTTATAAAGTGGGCTTGGTTTATGGCCCGTTCCCACCCCATGAGATGTATCCCTATTTGCCATGGATATTTATTTGTAAATATTAGTATAGTGGATGATCAAGATTGGAAGATGGTGGCCATGATGATTATGAAGATCGAAGACATGTAAATATTGGAAGCTAATGTAATAGTTGCATTTGCATCCCATGCATTTCCCTAGGATTGGACCTAGGCCCGTGTTTAGCTCACACGGGCCATTAGTGTTGGGGCGATTGATCATCCTTATTTTGTTTACTGTTTATAATATATGCATGATATGTTATAAATAATGAGTATGTGCGTTATTATTATGATAATAACAAAGTTGCATGAATCCGGCAAACATACGATCAAACATGGCGAGCTTTTAAATAAAATTAATGATGAGACCTTTCAAAATTAAAAACCCTCATTTTGAATAAGATTCAAAATTAATATCAAGCCCGAAAAGGGGAATTATAAATTTGTTTATAATTTCCATGTCTTCCATCGACAATGGGTGCATGATGAACGCTACCCGTGCTCGGGGCTCGGCTCATATTATTGGGGGGGCCTTGGGTGCCGGAAAGCTGTGACATCCATTGACATGGTGATGTGAACTACGTGGAACTCCCATGATTTCGGCTCATATTATTGAGGGAACTCATGGCGACCGTCCATTAAGGTTCAATATCGATGGGTTAGGCTTGACACGTGAAGATGAACGACGTCATATTATTGGGTCCTAATCAAACGTGAGACAAAAGTTTACGTAGAGGGTTGCATGGAGATGCAATTGGAAACTACCTTTTAGGAATTGTGATTGGCTGATATTATTCGGGATCATAATTCGCTAGTTGGACCTTACGTACCTACTGAGGAAAGGAGTTTCCCGTTTTCACTAGAGGGTAGTGAAAGATGTCAAAACAGTGGGAGCGAATATTTATAAAGTAAAAGTCCATACTTTATATCTTACTAAATATTTTGAAATAGTCATCAACATTTATCTGTTTTCACTTTTCAGTACAAATTGACAATGTCTTCGATTCGCAATCCGATATCTGCAATACTCGACAAACACATGTTAACCGGACCTAATTACCTCACTTGGCTAAGAAACCTAAAAATCGTCTTGAATTCGGAAAGGATAGCATATACACTTACTGAGTCGCCCCCTGTTGAGGCTCCGACTGACTGCACTCCTGAGGAATTGCAGACTTACAAGGAATGGTGTGACCATGACTTGAAAGCCAGGTGTTATATGCTGACTTCTATGAATGATGAGCTACAGAGGCGTTTTGAGGATGCAAAGAGTGCTGCTGACATTCATTTGCATCTCAAGGAGCTCTTTGGAGAGCAAACACGGCCTCTTCGGCATGCTACCGTCAAGGAGCTAATCACTTTACGCATGCGAGATGGGGCCTCGGTCCATGAGCATGGCCTAAAAGTGATTGGGCTCGTGGACAAGCTCGTTGGCATGGATTTGATGTTGCCTTTGGAGTTGACCACTGACGTGTTACTCTTGTCACTGCCTAGCTCGTTTGATCCTTTTGTGGTGAATTTCAATATGAACAAGATGGAGCCGACCCTTGAGGAGTTGGTGAACATGCTTGTGACCTTTGAGTCCACCATCAAGAATGAGAAGCTGGTTCTTTATGTGGGTTCTTCATCTGGTACGAAGATTGATCCACATGGGAAGGGAAAGAAGCGTTCTTTCCAACGTCCCAAGAAGAACGTGCCCTTGATGAGGCAATCTCCGAATCCCGTTGTGGCAGCCACACCAGTTAAGGCTGACAAGACTGCTGATGAATGTCATCACTGCAAGAAGCCTGGACATTGGAGGCGTAACTGCTGGGAATATCTTGCCCAGAAGGGTTCTGGAAATGGTATGTTCTTTATCGAAGTAAACATTTCAATTAACTCTACTTCTTGGGTATTAGATACCGGCTGTGGCTCACATCTCTGTAATGAGTTGCAGGTGATGGGAAGAAGTAGGAGGCTCAAGAAAGGTGAGACCTTCTTGAGAATGGGCAATGGAGCAAGAGTTGCTGCCAAGACCTTAAGAGATGTTTACTTATTGTTGAACAATGATTTTAAGTTATTTTTAAGAGATGTTTTGTTTGTACCTGATTTGGTAAGAAAACATTGTTTCCATTTCTATGTTGATAAAGATGGATATTCTTGTTTATTTGGCAAAGGTGTTTGCAATATTTACAAGAATGAATGTTTGATTGGTACTGGTGAACTTGAAGACGATCTCTATAACTTAAAATTGAAAGATATTCCACTAAATGTCCATTTAAAGGCAGACACCATATGAGATATGGATGGGTAAGTCTCCCAAATATTCTTGTCTTAGAATATGGGGGCCCTGCTTATGTGAAGCAGGTAGTGGGAGATAAAATTGGATTGTTGATCCATTTTATGTAACTTTGTGGGATATCCAAGGAATTAAGTTGGATATTGTTTCTATCATCCCCAAGAAACAAAGGTGTTTGTTTCTAAGAATGCAACCTTTTTGGAAAAGGAATTTCTATTGGATAGAAAAGGGGAGATGATAGAACTCGAAGAGGTTCGAGAGACACCCACAATTGTAGAACCCACACCCGAAGAGCCAAGAGAGGAGATACAAGCTCCTAGAAGATACGAGAGAGTCTCGATACCACCTATGAGTTATGGTCTGCTTCTTGAAGAGGGCCATGATGAGCCTATCCATGGATGTGATCCAAGGACCTTCAAGGAAGCGTTATCTGATGCCGATTCATCCAAGTGGCTTGAAGCAATGGAATCTGAGATGAATTCCATGCATTCGAACCAAGTGTGGGATCTTATGGATCCACCTGAGGGAACGGTTCCCATAGGGACTTGGGGCGGATGGGAAGGTATTGACCTTCAAGGAGCGATTGGTGGCAAAAGGATATACTCAAAGACAAGGAGTTGACTTTGAGGAAACCTTTTCTCCAATTGCAATGTTCAAGTCTATAAGGATATTGCTAGCCATGGCTGCATGGTATGACCATGAGATATGGCAGATGGATGTCAAGACAGTCTTTCTTAATAGGGATTTTAAGAAAGTGATTTACATGTCTCAACCTGAAAG
>NC_133310.1:8030797-8077208 GCF_012295235.1 Primulina huaijiensis | reverse complement strand
AGCTTTCAAAGCGATATCGATAACTCAAAGTCAACCTCTAGGTCCGTATCCATGCTCATTGGTGCTGCTGTCTCTTGGAAGAGTTCCAAGCGAGACAGTACTGCGGATTCCACCACTGAGGCCGAATACATTGCTGCATCGGATGCAGCAAAGGAGGCTGTTTGGATAAGGAATTTCGTCCAAGCGTTGGACGTCATTCCTAATGGAGTTGCTCCTATCCCGGTGTTTTGTGAAACACGGGAGCCATAGCTCAGGCAAAGGAGCCAAGGTCTCATCAGAAATCCAAACAAGTATTGAGAAAGTACCACATCCTCGGAGAGATTGTGGAAAGAGAAGTGTCTATCGACTAAGTCGGCTCCGCAGATAATGTTGCTGATCCACTAGCTAAGCCTTTACCTGAACCATTATTCGAGATGCATCGCGAATCAATTGGTTTGAAGTATATGGGTAGTTGGCTCTAGTGCAAGTGGGAGATTGTTAGAGTAGGTGCACGTCGAGCCAAGTGTTGGCCGAGTGTTCACAATGAAACTCTATGTATAAGCAATCTTTATTTTAATAATATTTGAAATTATTGTTTTGGCACATCTTTATCTGTATACCCATGCTAGTTGCATAGATAAAGCCCTTGAATATACAAATAGTAGAAAGAATATGAGATGCTCATATGATGAGTATCATGAAACTCATATTTGGAATACTGTATATTCTAAACGGTTCCTAGTCGATTCAGCCGCCGCTAAGAAGGATATAGGCCGCTCGAGCTTGAGACTAGTATCTGCGATGTGAGTACCATGTTTCATTGGTAGGGGACATTGTGATGTCCGAGCATGCAGATAGGTGCTCCTGGTAGAGTGCACTGAACAACCCTCCATTAAAGGACTTTCCAAGTGGTTCTCACTTATCGAGTGGAAAAGTCCTAGTTTATGGTTGTACACCATTAGTCCTTATGACCCGGGACAACATTGAGACTCTATGTGCTAGAATTACACTTTGACTTGTTTACCGACTCTCATGGGGTCATCAGGTGGCAAGGTTGGGTGTTCTGTCGAAACATATAGGAGTCGATGCATTGTAGTCGGGGATTCACCGCTTACCTACGGGTATGGATATCCTATGTGTTTTTCATGTATATGTAGTTTGAAATCTCTGATCAGAGTATGGTGGTAATTATGAAAGGGGTTTCATAGATTACACCATCGATGCAACTACGACATGACACATAGTATCGATTCATTGACAACTCTCGATATACCAATGGTTGTCGAATCGGTCGGGATATATGAGTTGAAGGGACCGTACTGTACGCTAACCATAATTGAATGGTTCTTGCAGGCACTATCATTTGATACCTAGGGAATCATGTAAGCGATGCTGCTAGGCGTTTAACATGATTGGTTGGGTACTATCAGACTTGAGTTCTGACGTTCTTATTATCAAGGAGTTGATAAATAAGAATGGAGCAATTGGGGTATGCTCATATAAGGACATGTTTAGTCCGAATCACATGGAGATGTGAACCCACGGCTAGTTGTATCAATGAACCATTGAGGGCCACACAAGTACTAGCTTTCTAGATCCCGTTGAGAAGTAAAATAGTTCAATGTGTTGAACGGCTTATAAAGGAGTTTATAAGCGTAAGGAAAAATAGAAGTATGACTTCTATGAGAGAAATGTAAATTTTAATTTATGGAAGTGTTCCTAAATTAAAATTTGGCCAAGTGAATAATGTATTTGAAAATTGTGATTTTCATAAACATTATTATGGACTAAATTAAATTAATTCAAGTGTTGAATTAATTAAACACTAGTGGACCTAGTAGAGTCCAAATAATTAAATTAATTCAAGTGTTGAATTAATTAAATCATATTGAGTCTTGTAGAGCTCAATTTAAATAATTATTTAACTAGTGGGACTTGAGTAAATTCAAGTAATGTTTAATTAATCTCAAATATGTTTGAGATAATTAAAATTAAGTCCATGGGGTTTTTTTTTTTTTAATTGTTAAAAAAAACCAAATAAAATGCATGCATGGGAGGTGAATGGTTGGGAGACAACTTTTACTATTACCAAGGCATGGCATGCAACTTTATGCCTCAACCTTTTTCTCTACCAAGACAAGTCTCCTCCCCCTTCATTCCACTTTACCTTGGCCTAAATTTTCATGGTTTTCTCTCCCATTTTTCTCTCAATTTTGTTCTTCAATTGTTGAAGAAAAACATTCACTTCTCAAAGAAAAATGCCCTACATTTTCTAGTGCAAGTGTAAGGTGGATCTTTTAAGTTTGGTGGTGGGCTTGATTTTGAAGGAAGGACTCAAGAACAAGGAGAGCTTGTAGATTTGTCTTGCCTTTGAAGAGCCATGTTGCTTACAACTTGGTTGGAGCCATTACATCAATCTTTGAGATTGATAGGTACATTTCTTAACACACTATGAATGTCATTTTGTGTTTTTGTATTTGCTACACACTATTTACTTGGTGGCCGAAAATTTCCTTTAAAAAAAAATAAAAATTTTGTGCTTCCGTTGCGTTTCCGGTCACCGTAACCGATCCCCTTTCACAACGAACATACGACAACGGTTTTTCACAAAAACCGTTGTCGTATGTTTTTTAACAACGGTTTTATCGAAAACCGTTGTCTTTGGGGGGTCAAAGACAACGGTTATATATAACCGTTGTCTTTCAGCTTTTTTTTGGGTCAACGAAAACGGTTCTATGAACTGTTGTCGATTAGCGTGTTTTTTTGGACAAACAACAACGGTTTTGGAAAACGTTGTAATATTTAGCGACGAATAATTCAAAAACCGTCGCTAATTTACCGTCGCTACGTTTAAATTCGCGACGGTTTTAAAATAACTGTCGCTAATTTTGGCATGATTTTTTTGACAAACAACAACGGTTTTGGAAAACGTTGCAATATTTAGCGACGGTTATTTCAAAAACCGTCGCAAATTTTAGCGACAGTTTATTATAACCGTCACTAAGTTTAAATTCGCGACGGTTATTTCAAAAACCGTCGCTAATTTTAACGTGGTTTTTTTGACAAACAACAACGGTTTTGGAAAACGTTGCAACATTTAGCGACGGTTACTTCAAAAACCGTCGCAAACCGTCGCTAAGTTTAAATTAGCGACGGTTTTGAATTAGTCGTCGCTAATTTTAGCGACATTGTTTCAAAACCGTCGCTAATTTTAGCGACAGTTTAAATCTAAACCTTTGCCAAATAAAAATATGCGACGGTTTATCATTTACCGTCGCTAATAGCAACGGTTTAACCAAAACCCGTCGCAAACTGTCTATAAATATCTCCATTTTCGTTCCATTTTCCTCCTCAACAATTCACAACACTTAAAAATTTTTCTCTTTTATACCATTTTATCACTTCACACAACACTTAAAAATTTTTTTCATCACTTCATAACACTTTAAATTTTTCTCTCTTACACCATTTCATCACTTCACACAACACTTAAAATTTTTTTCATCACTTCATAACACTTTAAATTTTTCTCTCTTACACCATTTCATCACTTCACACAACACTTAAAATTTTTTTTATCTTACACAATTTTATCATTTTCACACAACACGTAAAATTTTTCTAACCACTTTATAACACTTAAAATTTTTCTCTTTTACACGATTTTACTACTTCATAACACTTAAATTTTTTTTCTTTTACACGATTTTAGTTTGGATTATTAGTTTCTTTTAGATTTATTAAATTATTAAAAGTATTTTTTTTATTTTTCGAAACAAATTAGCGACGGAACTATTGAAAGATGCCACCGTCGCTAATTTTAAATTAGCTACGGTTTATGTAACCGTCGCTGATTTAAAATTAGCGACGGGTAGAAATAACGACCGTCGCTATTGGATCTACCACAACGGATAAAAATCGTTGTCGTTGAACGGACTTTCAACAACACCCTCAGTTACAACAGTTTTTAAATGACTACGACAACGGATAAAATCCGTTGTCGTTTGCCGTTTTTGTAGTAGTGCACGCCTAGTGAGTCTAAAGACTCAACAAGACAGTACCGGAAATAACAAGTACATATACATGGCACACAACAGTGAAAAATAACATACTAAACATACCTTTCATGAACTTTAAAAGCGTAACATAAACGTGTAGTGTAAAATCATGACGTGTCAAAACAGCTCATCGTTAATCATTATTCATCATTCACCATTCATCGTTTATTATTTTCTTTGGTGAATCCATTTCATTAGAGGTGACTATCGTACATCATCATTTACGATGGATCCATCATACACACAACCTCGGTACCCGGCGGCTGTCGGACATCAGTGACAGATTACCCATTTACTGTGCCTAGGACTCATTATCATCATTTACATATACTTCGATAGCCACAACTAATTCTCATCATTCAAAACATCATCATTTTCATCACTTATAAAAATCATGCACATATGCATTTTTCCTTAAAGCCAAGCATGCAACGTACATTTTTGTAAATTCTTAAAAATCTTGATCATGATGCATAAACATTTAAAACATAATAAATTTGTGCTCGGGGCGCTGCATTAATAAAATATCACCCGGGTGCGAAATGACCATTTTGCCCCTGAAAACCCAAAATTTACGTTTTACCCTTGGACCTCTAACATTTGACCCGAAGCTTACCAAACTCTTTAAGATATCCCAAAACATATTTATAAACATTCCTAGACGTAAACTCGAGCTCATTATAAATATTAACCGATTCGTTTCAAAACTTGGATTGGGGTCTCGGTTTTAACCCGAATCGACTCGAAACTTAACCGAAATTTTCCCAACTTATTACCACACCATAAAAACATCAAAGAGGCCCTAAACACATCAACACCAGAACCCTAAGCTTTTCGAACAACCCATGAAAAGCTGCTGGAAACTCGCAAAAATCATCCTTTGAACCCTAGCCCACGCAACTCGATAGTCATCCACCCTAGGCACCGCTGGCTCGAACCATCCCTGAACCAAGTCACCTAGGACCAAGATCAAAACCTACGGGACTTACTTGAACCACCCCTCGGCCTCATGCACGCTGCACCAAACCTACAACCACTAGTCCCCGAAATCGCACCACCCGAGGCCAACACCTAATCTCCTCGATCGGTCGACTACGTGGATCGTTACAGCGGTGGTTGAGCCTCCTTGAGCCATGTCTCAGATCCACCAGGGTCTGGTCCAGGCCTCGGTTCCACCCTTGCACCGCTAGCACCGCCCCTTGCACGATCCACAACCCAAACGAGTCACCCCTCCAAGCACACCTCTCGGCTCCTGAATCACTACAAGAAATTTCATAATCAACAACACACATACGACAACGGTTTTCACTAAAATCGTTGTTACATACGACAACGATTTTCACTAAAACCGTTGTTAAAAAATGGTATGTCGTTTTTTTAAGCAAAAAACAACGGTTTTATAAAACCGTTGTCTTTTGGGGGTCAAAGACAACAGTTTTTATAAAACTGTTGTCTTTGACCCTTCAAAGACAACTGTTTTAGGGCCAATGACAACGGTTCTATAAAACCGTTGTCTTTGAGTGTTTATGACAACGGTTCATAGAACCGTTTTCTATTAGTGTGTTTTTTTGGACAATCGACAACGGTTTTCTAAAACCATTGTCGATTAGCGTGTTTTTTGGACAAAAAACAACGGTTTGTCATATTTAGCAACGGTTTTGCTAAAACCATCGCTAAATTTAGCGACGGTTCAAAATTGCAACGTTTTCGCTTTAACTGTCGCTAAATTTAATGACGGTATTTCATCTGTCGCTAAATTTAGCGATGGTTGAAAATAAAACAGTCGCACTTTTTAAATTTAGCGACGGTTTTAAGTAAAACTGTCACAACATTCAAAATTGCGACGGTTTAGAAAATACATAGCGACGGTTTTATCTATAACCATCGCTATTAGCGACGGTTTTACCAATAACCGTCACAAACTGTCTATAAATACCCTCATATTCGATCCATTTTCTTCCACCCCACTTCACAACACTTAAAATTTTTCTCCCTTACACGATTTTATCACTTCACAACACTTAAAATTTTTCTTTCGATTTAGGGTAAATTTTTTTGCTTTAATTTTTTGTAAATTTTTAAGTAGTTAAAATTATGAATATTGTTAGCATAGTCAAATTGTAATTTTTTATTAGATTTATCAAATTCTTAAAAGAAATTTTTTTTTATTTTAATGAAAATATTAGTGACGGAAATCATGAAAAAACCTTGAGCGAACCCTTTAACAACAGAGTCTTTAACAACGTTTTTAAAATGGCTACTCCACCAAGCCACGATCCGAGCTTAAAAACCTCTTGACCCTCGACATACACAGCCCCACTAAGGCCCTAGATCAGCAGGCCCTCGCAACCACATCAAGAAAATCGTGAGAACCGAATGCAAAGTGCAGTAGAATACATAAAACTAACACCGAGACACACACAAGCATACACCGAGAGTTTCACATGATTTCACACAAATTTTACACATAATATCAGCGTGTATGATGCACAAGAAAAGAACATGCGTGCCTTGATGTATAATGCACAAGAAGGTCGAAGAACGAGCATCGGGAAGCACCTGGGGAATTTTTCCTTGCAAGAAAATGCTATGGCCGAAGGAGACTTGGTGCTATACTACTGAAACCGACAGTAAAAAGGTTGAGGAAGAGGGTGTCGGCTGAGTGGAGATTATTTTTAGGTTTAGTGGTGATTAAGAAATAATTAAATAGTTAAATAATAGATAATAGGCCCTAAATTGTCATTTAAAAGTTTAAAAATGAGTTTTAAGCCTAATAAACTTAAAATTAGGCCCATTAAGTCCAAACACACTCCCGAAAAATATTTCATGTGGCAAGTTTTTGAAAATATTACCCGAACCTTTAAAAAGTCCCCCGATTTGATAAAATTTGCCTACCGCTGAAAAATATGCTCTGGCAGGTAAAAATACCCAACCAAGCCCATTTCTTGAAATTACAATTAAAACATCTTATATTAATTAATAAAAACTAATCATGTAATAATTTTCATGATAATTCACTGGTCTCCGATCCTCGATCGAGCGCGAAATACATCTAGAAACCCTAATGCATGAACTTTAAAAATTTCACGAAATAAATTTCATCATGAAATAATTATGCATAAAATGCATAAAATTAAATAAACACATAATTTAAATAAAAATCCTAGATTGCATGCATTCAGGTTACGTGATTTAAATTCTTGAACCTTACAAACAGAACGTTCAAAAATTATCCCAATTGACATACAATATTCATTAAAAGTTTGGAATGTAAATTTATCAGCATTATCAAGACGAATTCTCTTGATAGGATATTCTGGAAATTGTGCTCTTAATCTAATTATTTGAGAAAATATTTTTGCAAAAGCCAAACTGCGAGTTGATAGTAAGCATAAATATGACCATCTTGCAGATCAATCAAAACCATAAAATGTTTAAATGGTCCACATGATAGATAAATGAGTCAACAAATATCACCTTGTATTCTTTCTAAAAATGCAGGTAATTCAATACCAACTTTGGCTGGTGAAGGTCTTATAATTAATTTTCCTTGAAGACAAGCATCACATGAAAATTCTTTAAAACTAAGAATTTTCTTGTTCTTTAATTGATGTCCATGTGAATTATCGATAATTTTTCGTATCATTGTAGAACCAGAATATCCCAATTGGTTTTCTCAAGTCTTAAAATTATCCATATCAATGAAATTATGGTAAACTGTTGCATTCGGCTCCACTACATTTATTTTTATGTAGTATAATTGTAGAACCCGTAAATTAGACTACGTATAAGCCATGCATAATTCTAGTATTTAAATTAAAATAATTTTATTCTTTTCTTTAAATTTGTTTATTTCATGCAGTAGTTACTACCTTTTCAGTTAAATAAGTGAGGTCGAACCAAAGTTGGAGTAATGAGATAAATTTTAATAATGAGAAAATATTCCTAGACTTAATTTGAGATAAAGAATAAGTTATTTTAATGAAAAAGGAAGTTTAAGGAATTATTTAATTAATTGGAGATAAGTAGAAAATAAATTCTTTTTTATCCAAGAATTTAATTAAAAGCTTAAAATAAAATATGTGACCAATTGAGATAAGTTAATCTAGACTTATTTTAATTAAGAAATTATAATTTAACATGATAGTAAATTTACCTTTAACACTTAAAGGATTAGCCATGCATGCAAGCAAATAGTCTCCCTAAATTAATTATTTAATTCACTAAAATACTTAAGGGATAGATAAAACTATAAAGATTTAAAATACATTATTTAAGCAATTTTTTCCTCCATTTATTTTGTAGAATTCGGCCCCCTCGCTTTAAGGATTTAAAAAGTTTGACAACTTATTTTCTTTGATATCTTTCCTTAATCCCTTCATGAAATAGTTAATTCTCTTCATTTTAATCCTTAATAATTATTAATTAAACAATATCCCTACCTATAATTAATAGAAAAAAAAAATCGGCCACCCTTGTGAGAATTTAAAAATATTTGGCAATCTTTCACTTGATTCTTTCCTTATCCATTTTTGGGAGATAAATCCCTCACCTTTTAATTCTCCAATAGTTATTAATTAAGCTATTTCTCCCTTGCTCCTAGACTAGGAAATCAGTCATGCACCCCTCAAAATATCTCTCAAATCCCTTGATATCATAGCAAATTCCCTTATCTCTCAACTCAAAAGATAGCAAGATTATTCTCTTCCTTTTTATCTTGCAACCTCCCATTTAATTCCTAGACTTCTCTCCCTCACCTTATCACCGAAATTCAGAGCAAATTAGAGAGAAAAATCGTGGCTAACACAAGAAGGAACAAGAGAGAAAAACTAGTAAGAAACAAAAGAAGAACACTCTGTCTCCGTCGCGCCGTATCGTCGTATTAATTCGTTTTCCTTTCAAACGATTTCCAGGCATGTTTATATCTTTCTTTCACTCTTCAATCAAGTCATATACATGTTTTTAAACCATATTTGTTCATGATTTTTAATAGAAAAACCGAAATATTTCAGCAACTACATAACAAAATTCTGCACAGATTTCTCTACTTCCCCTCATGCTTCACGTTGGTAGTTGTTTTGATGGTTTCAGGGTATGGCTCGTTCCAGGTGCTCAAGGCTACTTATGGTCATGTCCTAGGGTATGTTAGGGTCAAGTTTGATCAAGGGTTCATGTCCCAAAACCGTGAGTGAGATGCTCCAATCCGCAAGCGTGAAACTAGTGTCATATTGAGTTCGATTTTTTTTTTTCAGTTTTGTTGTCAAGGGTGATGTTTCTGATATTGGCTGCCCTAGGGGCTATAGCCATGGTTAGAACATCTCCTTGTAATTTCTAAGACGTGACCAAGTCGCCCCTTTGAGGGTTGGTCTATGGTGGAATCGGTTTTAAATCAAAAGAAGCAATAACAGCCCCTCCCCCTTCGGCCCCTTCGTTTACAGCAAGTGTAGTGTTGAGTTTGGGGTGTGGTGTGGATCTTGGTTGGCTTTTTAGCCCTTAGCCACCGTTCATACCATACACCTTGATGTCTAGATTGAGCCATGGTCAATCAAATGACCACTGGAACGACGCGAGACAACAAGCGAAGCAAACTACCCCACGAACGCAGGTTGTTTCTCGGGTGGGAGGTTTCGGTTGGTTATTGGATGGTTCGAATTGTGGCTGGCTTTGGGCCCTTAGCCATGGTTCCAACCTTCCCTTAAGATGTTGGTAAGAGATTTTGATCAGTGGTTCAAGCCCCAATGGCTGGTAGCCTCGAAAACGACGCAAAGAAATCGAAGGCACAGCTGCTGTAATTTGGACAGCAAGCGTGCTGCGGTTCAGAGGCGAGTTCCGGGTTCTTGGTTGGCTTTTAGCGTATGACCTTGGACTGGACAGTGCCTCATTGAGTTAGGAAGGTCAAGGTTTTGGCCGTGTGTGATTCGGATCATTTTAGAGGTCGTACGAGAATTTACGGTGCAATGTGCCAAAGTGACTCTCGAAAGAGCGTTTCATGTTTTTGGCCTCCATTCACTAAATTTCGAGTACTGTAAATTTAGGAGCATTATTTCATCATTTTAAGAGTATTTTAATCATGACTAAACGTTGGTTTGGTGTTGGTTCGGGTTGTCTCGGAGTCACGATTAAATACTAAGTCAGTGGGAGTAATTGTCTCGTTTTTTTTTTTTTTTTGGATTCAATTACAAAGTTTGGTCAAGTAAATTATTTGCATATTTTCATGACATAATTAGGTCGCAGCGAGCCTGTAAACGGTCCAACCCTTATGGTAAAATTTATACAGGATATTTAATTTTTGTATTTAATTATATTACGTGCAAAAATGTAAAATATTCATTTTATAGAGTTATGTGATATTGCTTGTGGCCATTGTACCATCATGGGATTATTACTTCACTCGGTCACCAGTTACCGGTCAGTTCAGTTGTGTACCACCTAATATATTGTGGCATTAGTCTGATCAGACGATTAGTATTTCACCCGGTCGTCAGTTACCGTTCCCGGTCGTCAGTTACCGGTCAGTTCAGTTCAGTACAGTTCAGTGTAGTTCATGTGGCCACTTGCGTAGAACATAATCTCAACAAAATTATGACATGCTATTTTATTACAGAGCTCTATTGAGCAAACAGTTCACTTATGAGTTTCAGTTCAGTTATGCACGTATTTATAATTATCCATGATAAGATAATTACAGTTCAGTTATGCAAGTACTATAATTCCTCATGACATGATATTTTCACTTCGCATGCAATTTTATTATTATTTATTCACTTGTTATTTACGATATATGCATGCTGAGTCTTTAGACTCACTAGACTTGATTGTTGTAGGTACTGATGATGTCGGGATCGAGGGCGGGGACCAGTGAGCCAGCTCGAGTCGACAGTAGTGGGACCCGAGGACCTTATTTACCAGTTTATTTATTATTTTTGCGAAAACTCATTTTATTACCATGAATTATTTTAAACTGTCGTTTTGAAACATTATTTACTTCCGCTGCTATTTTTGAACATTAAACTTTATTTATCAGTTTATTTATGAATGAGGCATTTTATTTAATTAAAGAGAAAATTTTTAAATTTTTCCGCAAATTTTCAAGCACGAATTTAGAGGCCTCTACAATAATAAATGTCGGTAATTTTTCAACAATATATTTATTTCCACTTCTTTTGTAATAAAAATATATTATCTATCTTCTTAGCTAACAGTCTCCTTTAAGCCAGAAGTACATGAATGACATATTTATAGGTACAAAAAATCCTTAAATAAGGTAATTATGATATCAAAATAAATTGATATGATTACGATTCTCTACATTTCCAAAATATATGATTACCCAATAAAAAAAAGCATGCTTCGTCCACCTTGAATTAGGAATCAAACAAGACCTGATCACTTTGATTGTGAATCTAGCAAGTCTGGACTGATCACTTCCACACCACTGTTGGATCGCCTCCGCCTTCTGGCTACTCGTATCAATGCCAAATATTTTCTAGTTTTCTAGTGCAAATTTGAAAAAGAACATCGTATTATATCGTGGACTTTATTTGACGATCGAAGAAGGAAGAAGATCCGTACGTAGGGATTTATAAAAAGATTATTACCGCTTAAAAACTAGAATAGATAGAGCCGGCATTAAAAAAACAAAGGTAAATCAAATATAAAAACCCTATGAATATTTTAAATCATATGACGCCCAAGTATTAGGTATAATTTTCGTAAACGTACGAGTTTTCGATCATATCATACACATGACACAAAGCATGTCTTATTTAGGTCTAGTCACGGTTTGAACACTTGAAATCCCAATATTGAAATCAGCAATTCAGTTAAAATGAAAATGGCATCTGACTTGTTTTGTTTTCGATTTTAAAAAGACGATTTCGATTTCGATTTCGAAATATGGTTAAAACAGCCCTGGCGGAATCTAATCTTCATGCACATGATTATTCAGCTCACAAATTCAAGACATCTATGAATATCATATCATAGTCAACTTTTGAATTTGGTTGAACAAATGTACCCGAAAATGTAAATGTGCTCATATACAAACTTAATATCCCTTCATCTTCAAATTTTATTTTTTGTAAGAAAGTTAATTTATAAATTAATCATGCTTCTTGAATTAAAAATAAAAATCCTCGCCATACTCAATTTATTTATAATTCATTTGCGATTCAAATTTATATTTCAACCCACTTTTGAAATATTCCATAACTCTATGTTTTTATATAATATATACATAGCATATTGATTTTTAAAGAAGAACCAAGCTGGAAGAATCTAAAAGTAACTTACTTTTGAAGGGGGAAAAAAAGATATTTTTTTCCAGTATTTTATTTAATATTTTTTAGATAGAAACGAGACATGGGAAAACCAATAAAAAGAATTTACGCATGTTGGCTTTTTTACTCGATCCCCGTTTAAGAATAACACTTCAAAAGATTAGGAAAACAAGAAACAAGTAGAGGATTATGAACACAAACTTCAAAAATGTTTTCTGCAAAATATACAGATGTGCATGCCGTTGCTGATTCAACAGTAAGACAATTCCATTGTATAACTTTACATTTTCTCCACTATTTCCGCTAACTCCTAACGATTCGAAAAAACAAAACCACGTGAGGAGACGCGTTGAGAAGATAAATGGCAACACTGGGGTGTTGTCTTGAAAAGCTCGCGATACGAACAACTGCTCAAGATTCTCTTTTCAAACTAGCATTACTGCTTCCATTACATGCAAGGGATTTAGACCTAAGGATCTTATAGCCAAATGAGATCGTGATTCCTGTAAATATGTTAAACATAAAACTTGTTAGGACAAAGAGAGGTCTCGGTGCACAGTAGAGATGTGGACAGGCAGATTCAAATGCAAGTAATGTGGAATATCTTCTGAAGCGTCAAATTTTTCATTCGCGTGTATATCTAGTAGCCAGAGCTAGAAATGACTAGTAAGTGCTGCTTATCTTTATAAAGTCAGTTGTCAAAAATTGTAATTCATAAAAGATTTAAATGCATGATACTTAATTTTAACAAAACTTATAAACAAACAAGACTCGAGCAAGATTATTTAATAAGCAGTCATAGCTTGCTTAAAAGTGTTTGAACTTGACTCAACCTACTTTTCCAGCTGCACAGGTAGCTTGAGTTGAACTTTGGTTAAGTTCAATTGCACCCTAGTGCATAAAAACAACACCAAGATTCAAACGAAATAACATATTCCGCATGTCAAGAATGGGGCTTTACCTATGAGTTCGGCATCAACCGACCATTATACATCTTGTCAAGTAATTCTTTTGCATCCGGCCTTCTAAGAAGACCTTTGGTGTTTGGCAAACCAGTCCCCAAACACACAGGACATACTAGTTTTCCTCGACCTACATAAAAAATCGAGAAAATCCGAATACTGAAATCGGTATTGGAAGCAGGTCAAAGGCAAACAAATCATAATAAACCATAAACTAAAATCCAACAAATAAACCTCAGAGAAAGTACCTTTGTCCTGTAAACTTACATTTCAATCTCACCGTTCAGGCAAAAGAGAGGTGACAATTTGTATCAACTAAGACAAAATGAATCTATTCACGAGTCACTAAAAATTGCATACCATAACAATTTGGGCATTCTGTAAACACGTAGACGTCTTTGGCTCTTTTTCTGTTTAGAGCTTTCCATTTTCCTGTACCACCGCACATGTCACCTAAACAAAAAGCAAATGAATAACTCGCAGAGCATGACAAATCAGATAAAAATTTGAAACATCAACTCACATGAGCAAAGCAATGACTTTAAAATTCATTTTATATTACAACTAAAGCATGGAAAGGCTTATATAATGACCCTAGAAATGGAATCTATACTTACAGATAATAGCACCACTACCCCCACAATTTCGACATACAGCCTTTTCTTTTCCATCCAAGGCAACTGCCTTCAGTTCAGAACTAGACATTCCGGGTGCAATTATCAAAGCTATAGAACATAAACACGTCAGGCACTGCCTCCGAGAGGTTCCCTCATGAGATATCTGTTTAGTGACAAGAAAACTTTACTTGAGATGATGTATACACAAGGTACAAAAGATGTTCAAGGGGCAGAGAGCAAATAATAATATGTCCAAGATTTCTCGTCAGCGAAGAATATTCTATTACCAGATTTAACTCTTTGCAATGATTGCAAGATGTATAATGTCCAAGATATACATCTTGCATGATCGAGAAAACAACCGACCATTATACATCTTGCATCATTGAGAAAATATTCAAAGATGCAAGTAATTTTGCTCTATAAACATAAAACTACGTGAAGTATAATTGGCTATGATACCAGAAGTTACAATCGGATTAAAAAGGGCTCTCGAAATCAAAACTCTTCTGCACTCTTAATTAACTGCTTAAACAAAAATCCGTTAATCCTAGAACAAGCCAAGTCTTAACTCGCTTGATAATCTGTGACAAAAATCTGCTAATCTATTTATACAAGTTGATTGATAGTGCAAATCTATGGTCATAACAAAATCACATAGAAAACATAGAGAAGCATGCAATCGAATAGCACCAGTTTGCAAAGGCAAAGAAGAAGTAGCAAAAAAGACACACAAACACACACAAAAGTTAGACCTGTTCTTTTTTGAGTTCCATGGAATGGTCGGAAGAACCGGTAGAGCAGCTGTCATCCTCCAAACTGGATATAATTTGAAATCTAGACGGCTTCAATTTGGAAGCTACAAATGAGCAAACAAAGCATGATCGACTCACTTCGTACTGGATGAATAAAAATTTGAGTAGCATTTATTCAAAAAATGTTAAAAGCAAAGTAACCCATGCATAATATCAAACTAAAAAGAATTCAAAACAAAAACAAAATTTCATTCCTAGTACATTTTCCAAAGCATTCACCTCCTAATCCACAAAAACAAAACTAATCAATGCAATATTGCATACCAATTGTTTCCTGCATAACTTGGTACATAACCTTGCATACACACAAAACATAAAACAGTATTTAATCAAAAATCACGATTTTTTTTTAATTTTAAAAACAACAATTTATGACCACCGTCAATTATGCAATACATTATCCAAAAACTGACTCTTTCTTTCCCGGCTTCACATTCCAACAGTTACAGACAAATAAATCCAAAAAATATCAACACGAGCGAACACTAAATTATAAAATTTTCAAGAACATAAAAAGATAAGAAAGCACAGAGAACAGAACATATACTTACAGCGCTTTGAGGAAAGCTCAGATTTTTGTAGAGTGAATCTTGAAATGGCAGAGGGTGAGTGTAAAGAGAGATGAGCCATCTCTCTCGATCAATCTTTCTCCAAAGAGATTAGTTTTCTTGTGGTGTTGCAGTAATCGAAATTGCTGTTGATATTCAAAGACAATATTTTGTTTGCCATTTTTAGATTTTCTTTATCTTGTCCAAAAATCAAATATTTTATTATTTTATGTTTTAATCCTATAAATTATGTTTTTCATTTTGTATATCCCATTAATTAATATGACTTATATACATTTATATATATATATATATATTAACAACATTTATGATACTCAGCACCACATTCATCTGTTAATCTTATCAAAGTTATGTATCTAATAAGTGAGTGTACCCTCAGTTGTGAGCGTAGAGGTTGACACGGTTGTTGAATAGTATAACAAAAATGATATTAACAAATGTCTTTGGTATAAATTTTTATTAATCACTCAGATAAGCGAAATATATTGTCGTCTTATGCGAACTCTTGATTTACCGGATCGCTATTGTGATTTGACAGTCGTCGATAATATTTATTTCGCTTTAGGGATAACTCCATTTTTTGTTTATAATGGAATTAATTTTCAAATATTGATTGATTTTAAACTACTTATTTTATATTTATTTTTGAAAGAAATCATTTCTTTAGATATTCAACAGATCCTTGTTCACAAACGAGGAGATAAATGCGGAATCGCATGCGAGAATGCAAAATGTCTACAATTCATGCAATTATATCGAGCCAGTTCATTCACTACTTGGTTTGCATTTCTTAAACAATGAAGAATATCAACACTTGGAATTCTGGAACTGAGCTTATGGATATCTTCAACGAGTTGCCCATCTGGAGAGATAAGATCTTTATCAGTTATGGATTTAATTACTTGCAAAGCATCTGTTTCAATAAACAGATTGGACAATCCCAAGTTGATAGCACTCTTCAGCCCTTCCTCAACAGCAATAAATTCAGCAAAATAGGGAGAAATATTTCCTTGAATACACAATCCTTCGGAAAAAATCCAATGGACATATATTGATGTCACATTTCACTACCCCCAGCCCGAAGTAACTCGTTGATTTAATCACCGCTGCATCGACATATTCATTTCAATCAATAACATCATTCAGAATCAACAATATAAGTTTCAAAACTTTGAAAATTCATATCAAATTGAAATCATAACATAATTCAATTCCGACTTCAAACTTAGTTTCTTATCGGTTATTCTAATATATATATAGATCTTGACTTCAAATACATGTTATTTCAGCACTTCAATAAATAAAGGTGCTGAAACTAGAAGAAACTGACCTCAACAGAAAGCTCTCGATGCGAGGATTCCGAATATATAACTCGTTTCAAGTTTGGACAACGTTTCGAGGTGATTTCATATGATAGAATTCGAGTTTCTTTTGTTTCTCTCTTTCTCTCGGCTGAAATGAAATGAAGTTACACGTACAACAGCTCATTCTTATCACTTCGCCCATTGGCGGTTTCGCGCTCGGGCAGTAACATCTCGCGCCCGAGCGCGAGGTGTTTTGTCCCCCCGAGAGCTGTTTGTACCGCGCTCGGGCGGTAACATCTCGCGCCCTAGCGCGAGAAGTTCTGTCCAACTTGTTCGGTTCTGATTTAGCACAAGTGGTCAACATAAAAGTTGTAGATCTATGTCTTGGATTTCATTTTCCACTAACCTCAGTCAATTTGGATATCAAATGCGAAAGTTATGCTCATTATCCCAAAATGTGTCAGTGCAGAAATTGCAATGCACAAGTTACATTTCAAGATGATTTTGCCCCTATTTTCAAATAGATTTGGACAAAACTCCAAACATAAAAGTTTTAGTACTATGTACTAGCTTTTTAATGAAATTGGTTTCATTTCATTTGGACTAATACTCAGATAATTATTCTAAAATCCGTAAAATTTGTCATTTTTCTATTGCGGTTCAGCATATCATTCAATGACAAATCAATTTCTAATACAATCTTTCATTATCACACCATATTTTCTCTAATCACATAACAATCTCATGAATTATCGATAATCACAATATGATTTATGATAATACAATACACGGCCCTTACATTTCTCCCCCACTTAAAAGATTTCGTCCTCGAAGTGTCCATATATACATAATATTGAAAAACATAAAATATGTCACAAGTTATAGTACATATCAAAACTAAAATCAGAAAAGGGATCATTATACATTGAATACAATGGAACAGATGGAATCAAATCAAACAAATGTGGATATGATTCTCGCATCTTGCTTTCCAATTCTCACGTTGATTCTTTCACACCATGTCGCGTCCATTGTACTCGAACTAGTGGAACCACTTTATTACGCAATATCTTTTCCTTCCGATCCATAATGCGAACATGTTGCTCGACATAGGAAAGTGAAGGATCAAGCTCAACCTCATCGGGTATAAGTAAATGTAATGGATCTGGTTCATACTTTCTCAACACAGAAACATGAAATACATCGTGAATGACAGATAAAGATGGTGGCAATGCCAATTGATAAGCCAAATCTCCAACTTGATCAAGGATTTCGTATGGACCAACATATCGAGGAGATAATTTTCCTCGCATGCCAAATCGAACAGTGCCTCGAAAGGGAGATATTTTCAAAAACACTTTATCAATTTTATGGAATTTTAAGGGTCGTCTTCGTTTATTCGCATAACTCGTTTGACGATCTTGAGAAGCTTTCATTCGCCGAATCAACTGAACCTTATCATTCATTTCCTGTATCATTTCAGGTCCAGTCAGTTGTCTCTCACCAATTTCATCCCAGAATAATGGTGACCTACATCGTCTCCCATATAAGGCTTCAAATGGTGCCATACCAATACTCGTTTGGAAGCTATTATTAAACGAAAATTCCACTAATGGTAAGGCATCTTGCCATCCCACGTTAAAATCCATCACAACAGCACGTAACATATCTTCTAAGTTTGAATTGTATGCTCAGTTTGAGGATGATAAGCAATACACATAGCCAAATGCGTACCCATAGCCTCTTGGAAACTACCCCAGAATTTAGAAGCAAACCTGGGATCAAGATCTGATACAAGATGTGCCAGTCTCACAATATTTTCGATGTATAAACGGGTCATTCTCTTATAAGGATAAGATCGCTCATACGGAATAGATTTCTAAAGCCGGTCAATAATAACCCAAATAGCATCACAGCCCTTGGGCGAACGAGGTAAATGAGTTACAAAATCCATAGCAATATGTTCCCAATTCCATTTTGGGATTTCGAGACTATGGAGTAATCCTCCAGGTTTCATTCTCTCAGCTTTCACTTGCTGGCATACAAGGCATTTCGAAATTAATTCAGCAATGCCCTTCTTCATACGTCTCCACCAGAATTGAGGTTTCAATGTCAAATACATTTTTCGGCCTCCAGGGTGAATACTATATTTACTACAATGTGATGCACGAAGAAGGGCAACTTTCAAATCAAAGTTATCAGGAACTACCAGCCGACCATTAAGTCGTGAAAACCATCAGAAGAAATCTGAAATCCAGAAGGGTGTCCTGCAGAGACAAGTTCTTTAGATTTTTGAATCTGAGCATCACTTCGTTGGGCCTTTTGTATTTTAGATATAAAATTAGGCTCAATTTTCAATGCTGAGACACTGACAAAATTTCAATTTGAGTGAAAAGCCCAGCCAGAAGTACATATATCCTCATGTACTTTGGCGACACTAACAGAAGCTAAAATAGAGGCATGCACTTTACGACTAAGGGCATCTGCAGTAACATTCACCGATCCCGGTTGATACTGAATCTCACAATCAAAATCCTTCAGGAGATCCATCCACCTGCGTTGCCTCATATTCAAATCAGATTAGGAAAAGAGATATTTCAGACTCTTATGGTCCGAATAGATAACAAACTTTTCTCCGTACAAATAATGGCGCCAAATCTTCAAAGCAAATACAATGATGGCCAATTCAAGATCATGAACAGGGTAACGAGTGTCATGAGATTTCAGTTGACGAGACGCATAAGCATCCACTTTTCCATGTTGCATCAGAACACAGCCTAAAAATTTACCTGATGCATCTGTACACACTACAAATCCTCCGGTACCTGAGGGAATAGTAAGCACAGGTGGCGTTGTAACATCTACCGTTTCAAAAGTGCAGAAATATTTTTTTTTAAAAGCTCACATTTTAAATTAATCATTTAAATAAATTGCATGCATGCAACCCTGCTAAAAATGTCATTTAAAATAATCGTAAACCACCGACTGAAAAAGTGTCGCAATTTAAAAATTATTGCCACTCGGCCCACAATCATGGATATATAAAATAAAATAAGTAAAATCTTGAAAATCAACAACATATCGTAAAAACGTATAGAACTGCTCGTGTCTACTCAAAACTCATAAAATCGTGAATGTGCGGAAAATCATGAGGTCCTCGGATCATGTCGCCCACCAGGTCCGCCGGCTCAGAGTTCAGCACCTCCAGTCCTCTCAGCATCAAACTCACCTGCATAACACACGCCTAGTGAGTCTAAAGACTCAACACACCTGTACCAGTAATAACAAGTACATATATATAACACACAACAGTGAAAAATAACATAATCAACATACATTTCATGTCAGAAGTAAAATCGTATGCGTAAACGTGTCCTGTCAAAACATGGTAATAATCATAGCATGTATCATCGTGTCAACATATACATGTTAATTTTTTTTAGTTTGAATTCCGTTCATTAGCTGTGACTTTCGTATCATCATGTCAGTCGATGGATCCATCTACGTGTAACCGTGGTACCCGACGACGAGGATCATCAGCGACAGCATTACCCGCTCACTGAGTCCCGGCCTACATGTCATCGTGTCAGTCACAACTAAATCACTTCTTTCAAAACGTGTCATCATATCCATCACTTAATAAAAGCATGCATATACATAATTTTTCCTTTAAACCAAACATGCACCGTATTATCATAATTGTGTAAAAATCATAAACATAATGCAAAAGCATTTAAAATATCATAAATTTGTGTTCAGGGTGCTGCCATGACCAAAATCAAACCCCGGGTGCAAAATGACCATTTTGCCCTTGGAACCCAAAAATTACCGTTTTACCCTTGGACCTCTAAAATTGACTCGAAGCTTATCAAACTCCTTAAAATGTCCCAAAACTTATTTAAAAGCATTCCTAGATATAAACTCGAGCCCATTTTACAACCTAACCGATTCGTTTTAAAACTTGGACCGGGGTCTTAGTTTTAACCCGAATCGAACCGAAACTTAACAAAAACTTTCCCAACTTTTTACCACTCTTATTGGACATCTAAAAGGTCATACAAATATTAAAACCAGACCCTTAGACCTACGCATGATGGCTAGAAAACGGCTAGAACCTCCTAGATGTGCTACCCGAAACCATAGCAACCACCCTTCCCATACCATCGCTCCTAGCCCTTAGCCAATGGGACCAGCCAGGACTCGAATCTGCCTAGGCCTCACTAGAACCCTGCTGGACTCACTAGACACGAGCCTACAGCCCCACGACAGTTGCTCTAGACCTACAGCCCCTAGCCCCGAAAACACACCACCCTTGGCCCTTGCTTAATTACTTCGCTCGATCAGCTACATGGATGGGTACAGCAGTGGTTGGGCCTCCTCGAGCCATGACTCAGACCCACCAGGGTCTGGTCCAGGCCTTGGTTCGACCCTTACATCGCCGGCACATCCTTGCACGATCCACAACCCAAATGAGCTCTAAGGCACGCAAACACCTCGGTTCTTCACCCTACAGCAAACAGCAGTAAAGCTTAACCCCAGAACACCAACCCAGCATCTTTCTCAGCCCCTTAACGACCAGAACTCGTAGCCCTTGCACCACAATAAAAAAAACGTAGTAGCGGTCAAGGAAAAAGCAAGAACACATGCAAAGCAAAATGTTTCACAAGTACAACGCTGGATCGAAAGTTTTGCATGCATAAATACATTTACATCAGTAATAGAAACGTGAATGATGCAAAAATGATGTTACAAAGCGTGGCTGATGATGGTTTGAAGAACAAAAACGAGATGAGGGAGACGCCGGGAGGATTTTCTTTGCAAGAACAAGTGATTGCCAGTGGAACCTTCAGCTGGAAATGATGAAACCGAGAGTGTTTTGATAGGAGAGGGTGTCGGCTGGTTGGGGAGGGATTAGGTTTAGGTTAAGGGCTAATTATATAATATTTAAATGGTTAATGAATTAATTAATGGGCCCAAATTTGTTAATTTAAAGTTTAAATAGAGTATTAAGCCAATAAGCATAAAAGTAGGCCCATTAAATCCAAACACACTCCCAAAAAATATTTCGTGTTGAAAAGCTTTTGAAAATATTAGCCGGACCCTCAAAAAGTCCGCCGATTCGATAGAATTTACGTACCATTAAAAAATAATATCATGCGGGTAAAAATACTCAAAAAAATCCTATTTTTGGAAAATACCCTTAAAACATCTTATATTAATTAATAAAATTAATCGTGTAATAAAAATAATTTTCTTGACAATTTTCCGGTCTCCGTTCCTCGTTCGAGCATGAAATGCACCTAGAAACTCTAATGCAAGAAGTTTTAAAATTCATGAAATAAATTCTACCACGCATGAATTATGCATAAAATGCATAAAAATAATTAAGCACATAATTAAAAAATAAAAATCCTAGATTATATGCATTCCGCTTACGTGAATTAGATTCCTGGACCTTACAACTCTCCCCCCTTAAATAAAATTTCGTCCTCGAAATTAGAACGTACCGAATAACTCTGGGTGGTGAATCCTCTTCTCGGTCTCGGTCTCCCAAGTAGCCTCATCCTCAGAATGATTCAGCCACTTAACATTGACCATCTGGATCACCTTGTTCCGGAGTCTCTTCTCCTATCTGTCCAGAATCTGCGTGGGTTTCTCCTCGAATGATAGTTGCGGTGTCAGCTGAAGTGGCTCATAGTTCAGCACATGTGAAGGATTCGACATGTACTTCCGCAGCATGGAGACGTGGAACACGTTATGAACTCCCGCTAGATTCGACGGTAAAGCAACTCTGTAAGCCAGTGTCCCAACTCTCTCTAGGATCTCAAATGATCCAATGAATCTAGGGCTGAGCTTGCCCTTCTTCCCGAACCTCATCACACCTTTCATCGGTGCGACCTTCACAAACACATGATCCCCTACTGCGAACTCAAGATCTCGCCGTCTCTGACCTGCATAGCTCTTATGACGGATCTGTGCAGTCTTCATCCTGTCCCGGATCCTGGCCACTAACTCTGTTGTTTGTCTGACAATATCTGGCCCCAACTCTGCTCGCTCACCTACCTCATCCCAATAAACTGGTGACCTATAATTCATCCCGTACAGTGCCTCGTATGGAGCCATACCGATCGATGCCTGATAACTGTTATTGTATGTGAACTCCACAAGAGGTATCTTCGGCTCCCAGCTACCCTGGAAGTCGATCATGCAAGCTCGAAGTAGGTTCTCCAGAATCTAAATCACCCTCTCTGACTGTCCGTATGTCTAAGGATGGAAGGCGATACTTAACAATAGCTTCGTACCCAACGCCTGATGAATACTCTTCCAGAAAGCAGACGTGAACCTCGGATCCCTGTCTGACACTATGGACACTGGAATCCCGTGCAGTGTGACTATCTCTCTGATGTACAGCTCCGCATACTGAGTCATGGTGAATGTTTTCCTGATCGGTAAGAAATGAGTTGATTTAGTGAGCCAATCAACAATCACCCAGATGGCGTTAAATCTTCCAGTAGTCCTCAGAAGCTCTGTCACAAAATCCATAGTAATGTTCTCTCATTTCCACTCGGGAATAGGGAGTGGTCTCAGCTTCCCTGCAGGTCTCTGATGGTCTGCCTTAACCTGCTGACAAGTCAAACACTAGGAGACGAATCGCAGAATATCCCGCTTCATGCCCGGCCACCAATACAGAGTTTGTAGATCCTTATACATCTTCGTACTCCCTGGATGGATGGAGTACGGGGTGCTGTGGGCCTCGCTCAAGATATCTGCTCAAAGGAAATCACTTTTAGGAACTCATAGGCGATCCCTATATCTTACTATGCCGTCCACAACTGTATACAGTCTCTGGCCCTTAGCCTCGTCCCTCTGTCTCCACTTCTGTAACTGCTCGTCAGAAGTCTGCCCTGTCTGGATTCTGTCTCTCAGAGTCGGCTGTATTGTCAGAGTAGCAAGACTCGGGGCCTCGCCCCTGGCATAAACTGCAAGCTCAAATATCTAAATTTCAGCATGTAGCGGTCTCTGTACTGACAGATGAGCAATCACTGCGTGCTTCCTACTCAGAGCGTTGGCGACCACATTAGCTTTACCCGGATGGTAGCTAATGTCGCAATCATAGTCCTTCACCAGCTCAAGCCACTTCCTATGTCACATGTTCAATTCCTGATGTGTGAAGAAGTACTTCAGGCTCTTATGATCTATGAAAATCCTGTACTTCTCCCAAAAAAGATAGTGTCTCCAGCTAGCTCGAGGTCATGAGTCGGATAATTCTTCTCATGAACCTTCAGTTGTCTGGACGCATAGGCTATCACTCTGTCTTGCTGCATCAGAATTGTGCCCAACCCAAGCTTCGATGCATCTGTATATACCACAAACTCTCCCTGCCCTGATGGCATAACTAGTACTGGTGCAGTGGTCATTGCTAGCTTCAGTCTACCAAAGCTCTCCTGACATTCAGATCCCCAGATAAACTTGGCATTCTTCTTCGACAAGGTAGTCATAGGAACCGCAATAGAAGAGAAGCCCTGGATAAACTTCCTGTAGTAACCTGCCAATCCCAAGAAGCTACGTGAAACGTCTGCCCTTTTTATTGCTTAAAAAGTATTAGAAATTTTTTTAAAAAAAACACCCAATTTTCTGCCATGTACATTTACCACATGAAAATATTTTTTATGAAATATTTTACCGCTTTAAATAAAACATCAACCAACTAGTACTTCAAAAATCAAGTGAAATAGTCATAAAAATGAAATCGTCACATGTTTCACCAAACCTAAAAAGCAATAAGTTTGAAAAGTATAGCACATACTAAACCTCTCAAAAATCTCTCAAAAGCATAAATAAATAGTCTTAAAATCTTTAACGTAAATCATGAATCATAACTCTTAAATGCGGAAAAGTAGAAGCGCTGGTCCTCGGGTCGTGTGCACCGACAATCCAGCAAAATCAACCATCAAGACCCCCAGTAATATTAACATTATCATTACCTGCATCCATCACACCTAGTGAGTCTAAAGACTCAACATACCATAACCTTTATAACAAGTAATACGTATAAAACCACATGCAACAGTGAAAATACTTTTACGTAAAAATAACATTTTCATGACATGTAAACAAAATCCTTAACTTCTTCTTTTTTCCTCAACATGACATAACATAAAACCTTTTTCATGATCATAAACTTTTTTCTTTTCCTTTTCCTTTGTTGAATTCAGATCGTTAATTGTGAATTTCCTCAAATCTCAAAAAGTCGATGGATCCATCTACATGAAACCGCAGTACTGGGCTGCGGGGGACACCAACAAGACTCTCACTGGTCAACTGGACCCTGACCTATCCTGATCGAATAGAAATAAGATCGTCGGGGCTCTCTCTGGGGCCTTTTTATAAGATATTCCTATTCTTACCGTTACATCATATCCTCATATCCTCTATGGTAACAATGGAAATACGACTGGGACCATAACCCTCACGATATCACCAATGTAAACACATAATAGTCACAATTACTTCACCTCCTTCAACGTTTACATTCTCATTACTTTATAAAAATCATACATAACATAACATTTTTGTTTTTGAAAACAAGCATGCAACATGTCTTTTAATTGTTTTCCTTAAATCATAAAAATCTTATAGACATTTGAAAATCATAATTTAATCATGAACATTTCATAAACATTTAAAAATGTTCATAATATCATAAAAACAGCATTTAGAGCACCACCATGACGTTTACTAATTCTAGGTGTAAAAAGACCTTTTACTCCTAGACGTAACATTCCTCGATTTTGACTTTTTCTTGAATTCATTGACTCTAACATGTCCCAAATAATTATTTAAGCTTAAATTAATTTTTTCATAATTTTATTTAGCCTAACTATTAGACTTTTTTTATTTATCTTTAATTAATTGTTTTAACAGTGTTTTAATCCCGAAAAAATCCCAAACTTTAATATAAAATTTTTAAATTCAAAATCTAATCTCTTTATATTATTTTAGCCCCCATGAACCATGACTCGACCCCTGTGAGCCGTTTTTCAATTTATTTTAGTTTAGAAACCCTATTATGACCCATAAACTTCGACCCCAAGCCATCTCTCGATTTTCTCGAGTCGCCCCCAAACCAAGTTGATCCAAACCCTAACCAACATACTCAAGTACCCTATTGGACCCTTAGATCACTTAGAAACCACCCCGAATCCCAAAAAAAAGCCCCCCCAACTCCCCAACTATGCTGGCCGAGAGTCCTATTCTTCATGGATTCTAAGTTGCGCGTCCAGGCTTCTACTAGCGAGCCCAGGCCTTGAACCACTCACTCTCACACCTTCCTAAGACTCTAAAGACTCGTCTTAGCCCAGCCCCTGAGCCTTGGACCGAGCCCTTCCACCCCTGCAAGCTGATCGAACCCTGTGCAATTCTATGCATGCTCTCGGGTAGGAGTCCTTGTGCATCAGGACTCCTCCCCGCCCTCAAACCCGAGTTCTAGCTTGTCTAGGACTCTACTATAGACTCAACCAAGCCCCTAGCCGGCCCTGAACCCAATCCAAGGCCAGCCCTCCCCTTAGAACATGAAAGTTGATCGCCCCAAGCAATGACAGCACAAAAGAACACGTCTCCTACGCTGTCACTTAATCCTTCGACTTGATGGTGTTTATGGTGAGTGTGTGTGACTCTAACACATGTATAAACCTTACCTGGTCACAACCTAGCATCATGGCAGCCCCTAAATACGTACAAGACATGATTTTGGACATAAAATAAATAGTTCATGATATGCACATGAGTAAATCCGAAAATAACACTAAGAACACTATGTTTTCATACAATCATAATTTAAACATTAATACGATGTGATAGACGAGAAAAGGAGATATATGGCGTGACTTTATGTTTTAAAAGCACGAAAAACCATTGACAACGAAGAACGGGACGAGGAGACGAAGGCTATGAAGTTTCCCTTTGAATTCCGAAAATTCCTCCTTCAATTGTGAGTGTGTGTCGTGTATGTTGATGGGGTTATGGGGCGAGTTTCTGAATTTTAAAAGTGGGAGGCGTGAGTTATGTGTGATGGGGAAAGGGTTTTAACATATTATATATTAAATCATTCTACTAATAGTGTTGGAAACTTAATTTCGGATGTTTGACAAACCAATTATTTATTGGAACTAACTGATCAAATATTCGATTTATACAGCTTGCCCAACTGAAGAGTATCGCGCATATTATCTAAGGCAACCGAACCCAGCTGAACTGAACTTTCGAAGAAAACCAACTGATCAGTTGAACTTAATTGAATTCTCGAAGACAGCTGACTGATCAGTTGGAAACCGATCAGTTGATATATTCATCCGTATGCTTCCTTCAACTAAACGTGTCTCGGGAAATAAAAATCAACCAACAAAGAGACATAGAAGATTGCAACGCCGCACTTAAATCAATACAGCTTAGAACAACGCATTTCGGCGAAAGCAGTTAAGACGCCGCATCACAATAAATGAAGAAAACAATACCCAAGGAATGATGAAGTGGCAATCAACGGATACAAAGATTCAAATATATCTCAAGTTACCGTTGGAAGGGTAGATTATAAATATGACAGAAGATCAGTTGAAAAAGTGTGCAAGAACCATCAACGCATTATTGAAGCTTGCTGTTACGCTGCTAAAATCACAATTCACAGCTCACGTATATCAGATATATCAGTAGCATCTAAAGCTACACTTTGAGCGTGTTAGCACTTTGTAATTCATTCAAGAATATATCAGTTGTGCTAAGATCAGTCACGAACTGATAAAAGCTGTTGTATGCTAAGAGTTTCAGTTTTGATAGTGTTAAGTCCAAACTGAAGTGGGTCAGTACAAGTCTTGTATTCGATCAAAGTCTTTTAGTGGAAATCCTATCCTTGAGATAGAATGGGTGACGTAGGAGTGATTGAAATCTCCGAACATCCAGAAACAATCCTTGCGTACTTTATTTCAGGTTTGTATTCTATCTTTCAGTCAGTTATTTTCCGCAACTACTCTTAGTTTAACTGATTGTCATTGACCAACAAGATTCCGAGAATCAGTTTGTCACCAAACTGAATTCAAAATTCGAAAAGATTCATTTTAATTGTGAGTGTTTATTCAACCCCCCCTTCTAAACACTCTTGATACGTTAATCGATCCTATCAAGTGGTATCAGAGCAGTTGAATCTTGTTCTTGAATACTTTTGATCTATAAACTTGCTAGCATGACTTCATTCAACAAAATCCCTATGTTCTCCAGAGAAGAATTTGATGATTGGAAAATCAGAATGCAGGCTCATTTAGCTGCACAAGATGATGACATGTGGTATGTCATAACTGATGGACCCATGAAGATTCTGAAAACTAATACAGCAGTTGCCATAACAGAAGGGGTACCACAAAGAATAGAAAAGCCTAGAGAAGAATGGACAACTGAAGATAAAAGAAAAGCCAATCTTGATAATGTGGCTAAAGACATTCTGTACAAGACGCTAGACAAAATAACTTTCAGCAAAATAAAGATGTGTAAGACAGCCAAAGAAATTTGGGAAAAGCTGATCCAGCTTTGTGAATGAAATGATCAAACCAAGAAAAATAAACTTTCAGTTGCAGTTCAGAAGGTTGATAATATCAAAATGAAAGCAGGAGAATCAATGCACGAGTATGATGAAAGAGTAAGCAGTATCATCAATGAGTTAAATGCACTTGGAAGAGTGTATACAAACAAAGAGGTTGCACTGAAGGTAATGAGAGGTCTTCCCAAAGAATGGGATGTCAAAACTATAGCAATGAGATAATCCAAAGACCTGAACCAGATTGAACTTCATGTTCTATTTGCTGATCTTAAAGCTTATGAGTTCGAACTACAAACCAGAGAAGGAGAACCATCCACACCAGCAGCCACAACTGCTCTAGCTGCTGTCAGAACAGACCCAACTAGTTCAGTTGAGAAATCTGCTGATCAGTTAAGCAATGATGCTATGTCACTATTCATCAAAAAGTTTGGAAGGTTCATGAGAAAGAATCAAGGAAACTTTCAGAAGTCATACCAAAGAAACAACGCCAAAGATGAAACAAATGCTTGTTACAATTGTGGCAAATCAGGTCACTTCATTGCTGACTGTCCTAAACCCAAGAAGGACAGTCAAGGCTCAACTGATAGAAGAAAGAAATCATATGAGAACAAAAGAAAACCCAAGGATGATAAGAAGTCCTTCAGAAAAAAATATGAGGTACTCTTAGCCGAAGAAAGCAAATCTAAATGGGCAGAAACTGACAGTGAGGAGTCAGAACCAGAAAGCTCATGCAGCTCTAGTGATGATGAGGAAGACAAGTGCCTGATGGCTAATGATGCAGAAGAAGAATCATCTAGTCAACAGGTATTTGATTTCAGCTCAACTGACTTTACACGAGAAGAACTCATTCTAACACTACATGATATGGTAAATGAATATCAAAAGCTTGCATCATTATTCGAAAAAATCAAAGCAAAGCAAACTGATCCCACAGACAATAAAACCAAAACTGATGAATCAGTTGACGGGTTGAGTCTGAAAAGGGAAATTGCTGAGTTAAAAGCAGAAAGAAACAAAGATCAGTTATTAATCCAAAAGTTGATTCTTGAAAACTCAAAACAGACTGAGCTCATTCAATCTTGGAACAAGTCATCTACTGCACTAAATGAAATGCAGAATTCACAAAAATCAGTTTCTGATAAAACTGGTTTAGGGTTCAGCACTCAAGGAGAAATGTGTCCAAATGACACTCAATCAAAGCTAAAAATAGACAAAGAGAAATATATTCACTTTGATAAATCAGCAGTAGTACAAGAACAAATTGAGCCTAGTAAGCTGATTGAGCAACCTACTATAAATATGAACAAGGCTAGAAGATATGGGATTAGTTATAGTCAAAAATCCTCAACTGATTCACAAAGTCAGTCATCAAAGAGGCTTCACAAAAACTATTCAAATAGCTACTTCAATTACTATAACTGCAAGCCAGTTCAGAAGAGATACAGACTAAACAATCAGTTGAATAAACCTAAAATACATAATGTATCATCTGTACACTACACACCATGCACACAAAAGCCGAGAAAAACAATTTGGAATACAACTACTGGAAAGTCTGCTAGACTAATCCAAGTGTGGGTTCCTAAGGGACTAATCAGCTCAGGACCCAAATAAGTATGGGTACCAAGTTTTATTATGTGTGTGATTGCAGATAACAGGTACAGACAAGAACTCAATATGGTATTTGGACTGTGGATGTTCGCGACACATGACAGGAGATGCAAGTGTGCTATCTCAACTGACCAAATACAGTGGTCCAAACATCAGTTTTGGGGACAATTCCAAAGGTAGAACTGTGGGTAAGGGTAAGCTTATCCATGGTAACTTTACTTTTAAAGATGTTCTATTAGTAGAAAACCTGAAGTATAACTTGATTAGTATCAGTCAGCTATGCGACAGTGGATTCTCAGTACAATTTGACAAAAATTCATGTTCAGTCAAAACTTCAACTGATGAAATCATACTAACTGGCAAACGTTGTGGAAACACATATAAAGTCAGTTGGAATGATCAAACTTATGCACCAGTTTGTTTTATTGCTTCCAAGTCATCTAAAAACTGGTTGTGGCATAAGAGACTAAATCATTTAAACTTTAAAACCATTGCCTATCTGAGTAAACATGAACTTGTAACTGGTTTGCCCAAAATAGATTTTTCAAAAGAAAAACTTTGCTCAGCATGTCAGTATGGTAAACAAGTACGATCCTCTTTTAAAAACAAGGGTTGTAAATCTTCATCCCGATGCTTAGAACTGTTGCACATGGATCTTTTTGGTCCTATACCAGTCATGAGCTTAGGGGGAATGAAATACACCTTGGTGGTCGTAGATGACTTTTCAAGATTTACTTGGGTTATTTTTCTCAAATCTAAGGACCATACTGCTTCACAACTGATAAAGCTCTTCAAAAGACTTTTAAATGAAAAATCAGTTGGAATTGATCGAATCAGATCTGATCGAGGAACTGAATTCATCAATCAAACTCTTTCAAATTTTCTAGAAAATGCTGGAATTAAGCATGAGCTCTCAGCAGCCAGAACTCCTCAGCAAAATGGTGTAGCTGAGAGAAGAAATCGGACCCTTAAAGAAGCTGCTAGAACAATGCTTGCTGATTCTGGTATTTCTCAAAGGTTTTGGGCAGAGGCAGTAAACACTGCGTGTTATACTCAGAACAGATCAATGATTAATAAGAATCATATGAAAACACCATATGAGATCTGGCATGGAAGAAAAAGTATAATTACTTATTTCAAAATATTCGGCTGCAGATGTTTTATCCTTGATAATGGTAAAAATTATTTAAAAGCGTTTGATGCTAAATCTGCAGAGGGAATATTTCTTGGATACTCATCAGTTAGTATAGCCTATAGAGTCTTCAACAAGAAAACCCTAAATGTTGAAGAATCAGCTCATGTTGATTTCGATGAAACTGAACTACCTGATAAGCCAACTGATCAAGTTGAGCTAGCTGATCGATTTATAGATATCAGTTTGGAAGATGATAGCAAAAATGAAAGTCACAGCAATCAAAACAGATTTCAAACACCTGAACCAGAAGTACTGGACCAATCAAATGTACATAAAGTCGTTGCTGATGATCAGTTGATAGAGCATAATGATAACACTCAAACACCAGTTGACGAAGCACCAACTGAGACTGAAAATTGTGTTCAGTTACCAACTGAAGAAATTGCTGATACAACAAATACTGAGTACAGATGGAAAAAATCACACCCACCTGAACTGGTAATAGGAAATCCATCAGATCCAGTAAGAACTCGAAATCAAATGCTAAATTTATTTATCCATTCAGCTTTTGTTTCACAACTAGAACCGAAGAAAACTGATGAAGCTCTTGCTGATCCTAACTGGGTAAATGCAATGCAAGAAGAGCTAAATCAGTTCATTCATAACAATGTCTGGAACTTAGTTCCAAGACCAATTTCAAAAACTATTATGGTACAAAATGGGTGTACAGGAACAAACTGAATGAAGACGGCTCAGTTGTACGCAACAAAGTAAGACTTGTGGCACAAGGATATAGGCAAGAAGAAGGAATTGACTATGATGAAACTTATGCACCAGTTGCAAGACTGGAGGCAATAAGAATCTTTCTTGCTTATGCATCACATAAGAAATTCAAGGTATATCGATGGATGTAAAGAGTGAATTCCTTAACGGTAAACTACAAGAGGAAGTATATGTTGAACAACCTCCAGGTTTCATAAATCATGTTTTTCCTGATCATGTCTACCATTTGAACAAAGCCTTATATGGTCTGAAACAAGCTCCCAGAGCTTGGTACGAAACTCTTTCAAAATTTCTAACTGGTCATGATTTTTCTGTTGGATCAGTTGATAAGACCTTGTTCAAATTTGCTAAGAATGATCACATTTTATTAGTTCAAATTTATGTTGATGATATTATATTTGGGTCAACTAAACCCAAATTGTGCGAAAAGTTTGCTAAGTTAATGCAGGACAAGTTTGAAATGAGCATGATGGGTGAACTGACATTCTTTCTTGGACTGAAAGTGAAGCAACTGAAGACTGGTATATTCATCAGTCAGACTAAATATACAAAGGAATTGCTAAAGAAATTTGGAATGGAATCATGTTCAGCTGCAACCACTCCCATGAGCTCATCAGTTAAAATGGACACTGATCAAGGGGGAATATCAGTTGAGGCGACGCTGTACCAAAGTTTAATAGGTTCATTATTATACGTAACTGCTAGTCGTCCTGATATTGTTTTTACAGTTTGTATGTGTGCTAGATTTCAAGCAAATCCTAAGCAATCACATTTCTCAGCTGCCAAAAGAATTTTGAAATATCTTAAGGGCAAACAAAATGTAGAATTATGGTATCCTAAAGATTCTTCTTTCAATTTAGTTGGATATTCAGATGAAGATTATGCAGAATGTAAGCTAGACCGTAAAAGCACAAGTGGATCATGTCAGTTTCTTGTAGACCGACTGATTTCTTGGTTCAACAAGAAGCAGACATCTATAGCTACCTCAACAACTGAAGCAGAATATCTAGCTGCTGGTAGTTGCTGTGCACAACTGATCTGGATCCAGCAACAACTGAGAGATTATGGAGTAATTACAAATGAATCGCCCATATTTTGTGACAATACGAGCACAAATGCCATTACCTATAATCCAGTTCTTCACTCAAGGACAAAACATATAGATGTCAGACACCACTTCATTAGAGATCATGATTTGAAGAAGGACATTCGACTGGAGTATATATCAACTGAGCAACAAGCAGCTGACATCTTCACCAAACCATTACCCGAGACTAAGTTTTCTTACTTTCGCAATACTCTTGGTTTAATTGATTTATCATAAGAAAATTGTTAATGCTACTTTACTAATGAAATTATTTGCAGAAAATAAGGACACAACAATAAACTGAAAATGATATGTTATTAAGAATAAAAACGATTCCATCTTACAGTAGACAATTCAGAACCAACTGAATCTTGCCATTCTGTAATAAAATTGTTAAATTCATAAATTCGGATTCTAGAGAATGATTTAGTTATAGAAATCTTCTTAATCACATGCCACTCCTTCCACAGCATTGCTTGTAACAGAACCTTGTCATCGACAAGCTCTGTAACATGTCTGACTTCAAATCGTTCCTAGTATCTTCTGGCTGTTGCTGCTTGAACTCGAGAAGGAGTCGCACCACTACTACTTATTCTCTGCAACTCATGATTTTTGAACCATGTTGACATCACCTTTTTCAAGACATATTCTTCCATTTTCTTTTTCAACTCTTCTAAATAAGCATTTGCTTCTTCAGTAACGTGAACATGCGTACTACTACAAGCATCGAAAATATCTGAATCTGCCATGTTTAAATGATATTATCTCACAACTCACTGCTATTATTTTATTTATAGATAGGTGACATTTAATGTCAAAGAAGTTGAAGAGTCTCAAGCCAACAAAGCGTTTTCTAAATTACCCAGGCTTCTTATCTATCAGTTGCTTATTTGATATCAGTTTGTTAATTACCAGTTAATTCATTTTTTCAACTGATATCAATTTGGTTTTTAAATCTTAACTGATTTCAGTTTACAGTCAACTAATATTAGTTCTTTAACAGTTCATTTGTTCAGTTAGTAATTCATTTACAACAACTAATGAAACTGCCAATTTGCAGGAAAGAAAAAGACAAAATTAACTCAGATAAATATTTTATTCAAGCATAAACGTTAGCTCGCATTACAGCATAATATTTTTCCTCTACATCAATTATCCACATCTTCAACCAAGTGGATAAAGGTGGAGTGGACGTCTTGGCAAAGCTGTGTGAATAAGCTATGCGCCTCAGGATCTTCAATTCCTTCCGGAGCATCAGCTGATGACTATGACCATCCTTAAAGACGTCAATCCACTCAGCTATGTGCAAGTGCTCCCGCACCTTCCTCAGCTCTGCCACCCATTCAGGAGTGGTAGCCTCTCCAGTGTTATACAAGAACTCAAGTTCTTGTAACTTCTCCCAGTACTGAAGATTCTCATAGAAGACTTCATCTTCTATCTCAGCCTTCCTGGCCTCCAGAGAAAACGGCGAAGCACTCGAGCTACTCGCACCAGCCATTTCTTTTATCTTAAATATTTCACTAATATGACTGAAACTAACTGTGTTACTTCTATTTATAGCCGAGAGTTATGGAAGCTGAAGGGCCGTGCACGTTCCAGCAAACAATAAATTCCTTAAGCTTTAAATTTATTTTTATATCGTCATTTTTAATTATTTTGCGCACCCATTAAAGGGGAATATTAGTTTTTAAGAGGTTAACTGAGAAGACAATTGTTTGTAAATTCTCAACTGAAACGAATCAGTTTCCCAACTGATTGTTCAGTTGGATGTTTTACAAATCTTCTCACATAAGTTAACAAATTAAAAAACTTATTATATTCCAAATCAACTGACGTGACTGCAGTTTCATAACGTGGCCTATTTTAAAACCACTCACTTTTTGCACACACACTTATAGCACACGTACACATATTTTTATTCAAATTTTTTTTTTGGACTGACACATGTCCTATAATTCAAACAGTCACGAACATAAGTACTTTACCCTCCCCATTTCAGTTCTTCTTCTTTACGATTATCCAAATTTCTCAGAGCAAAAACAAATTCAAGCATTCTCTTTCGCAGGAAATCATTCAGTTCAAATGGCAAACCAGATCCCAGCTCACATATTGAATGCTATGGCCATTGATTTTGACTCAGTTTTATCAGTTCAGGAAGCTGATGTTAAGAACGTTTTTCTGAAGATTGAATCTGCTGGTCTCAGAATGTTTTTGGGACAATCTTCCCAAGAGATCTATCCGAAGGAACTTCTTGATTTCTACTCCAATGGTTCTGTCAATCCCGATGGTATCATCACCTCTACTGTTAATGGTCAATTGTTGACCTTATCTGAAGACTCTTTCGGAGAAACATTTTTGTTGCCGTCTGATGGATTGGCACACCTTGCTGAAGTCAAAGCATCAGATGTTGAAGCTATGCAAACTCTTCTTTCTGCTGATGGACGGAAAATCAAGGTCTCTGATCCAAAGAAAGAACTGAAACATGAAGTTCAGTTACTGGCTGATATTGTAGCCAAAGGGCTATTGGCAAAGGCATGATCCTTTGCTGCTTTAACCTTGGAAAAATTTCAGGCCCTTGCTGTTATTATGGCCGACCGACGACTCAACTGGAAGCACCTCATCTTCAACACTTTGAAGAACATGTTTCAATCCAACAAGCAGTCCAAGGGATTCGCTGTTCAGTTAAGCTACCTGATGAAAGTTAAAGGATTGGTGGCTGATGATTCGGAGAGATCATCCAAATTCAAAATTTTCAATGCCAAAAATGTGTTGCCACCCAAGGCCAAACTGGATCTCAATCCTGATCAGTTCATTAAGATCAAAAAGGAAATTGGAGCTCAACAGGCTGCTCCCAAGTCTGTAAAAAGAGCAAAAGCGCTGACTCAACTGAATACTACCAAGAGAAAGTTGATTATAAGTGAATCAGAATCGGAGAAAACTCTGTCTCCCCAGGTTGTCAAGAAGCCTAGAACTAAGAAGACAAAACCAATAGCTTCCCTGGAATCTATTCCTACTGAAAGGTTGAAATCATCGGACGCTCAACAACCTATTCAGGCTATTCAATTAAAAACCGTTTCAGCTGAAGCCTCAGCAAAAGATCAGTTGCCTCGAACAACTGACCAATCAAAGAAGGAGTCAGTTAGGATCATGTCCTCTCTGAAAACAGTTGATCTCCTTATTTTCTTTGCTCCTGCTCGACCAAAGGGAATCTCTATTCGGGAGACAGTGGAAACTACTCGTTCAGGATTGAACATTCCACACATTCTCACCGACAAGAAAGGGAAGGGCAAGTTGATTGAAGAGCCTAGGCTAACAAATGCAGTTCAAACCCATATCGACCTCATTTGGGAACAGATAAATGCATTTGCCACAACCAAACTGAAAACTTATGACGCCTGGACTATGTACAGAACTCATACTTTTGCAAAATAATTAAAGAGAAAGTCCCAGCTGAAGAAGTTTATCAGGCTGGAAGAAATTGTCTTGAGGATAGTCAAAGCTGCCACTATCGTGCAATCCTTGCAAAGAAAAAATTATTTCTTTGATCTAATGAGAGCCCAAAAGTTGGCACAACTGGTTGAAGAGCTGAAGACCAACTACATTCCTACGAATCCAACTGCCTACAATGATCGAGCAGTGCTTACTCAATTGGATTCAGATCTTACCTCTTTGCACTTACAGATAAAATTCTGGGAAAGAGATCAAGAATTGGTCATTCATGGAGGGCCTTCCGAAGAAGAAGAAGAAGAATCAACATCACCGAAAAAAGAACAAGCTCAGGATATGCCTCGATCCTCTGTTGCTGATCTTCAAATGTACTCAGAAGCTGACTTGACACTCGCCAATATTGATGAAATTATTCAGTCAGTGATTCAAGAATCTCAAACAGAGGAACTTGTTTCTGTCTCAGTTGATCACTCAACTGATCGAGCAGTTCTAGAGGATCCCGTCTTACCTGAAGAGCTTGTTCAGCCTACTGATGTGCAAGCTCAGTCAACTGGTCAAGAAACTACTGAAAATGTGGAGGCTCAGTTGCTACATTCTGAAAATATTCTAACTGACGAGCCAGTCCTCGTTTCAGCTGAATCTCCAGCAGAAGTACCAGTTCTTGATGCTCCGACTGAAGATACCACACATTTGCCTATTCAGCCGGACAATTCAGTTGCTACTCAGGATCTATCTTCTCCTCCCCCAGATCAAATTGGAGTTGCTGAAATAATTGTTCAAGAACAGACCATTGCAGAGACAGTTATAACTGACAGGACCTTAGTGGTCTTTGATCCAGTCTCCGAAGGACAAGCACCTGGAACTTCTGGACATTCACCACCTCATTCATCTAATGATCTTGAATTAGTTCTTGAAGAAATTCAAGATATTCAGATTAATATGCATAAAATTCTCTCTGCCATCTCTAACATTCAGCATACTCAACTCACCCATTCTCTGAAACTGGAACATGCAGAAGTATTTAACTCAGAGAAACTGAAGGCAGTTCAAGCTACCGTGACCTCTCTTTCCTTTGCAATTGCTGAAATAAAAAAGAATAGAGGTATAGCAGAAAGTCTCTCAGCGACTCAAGACACTATCAGCAAAAGTGTTGATGCGGTGGAGACACTCGTATCAAGAAAGATAGACTTCATGCAAACCACTGTGCTCAATGCAGTCGCAGACGTAGTCACTTCTGTCAAGATTCTTTCAACCGATGTTAAGAGATTATCTGTCAGAATGGAGGCGTTTGACCAAAAAGAGGGAATAGATCATCAGATCAGCAGTTCAATGGAGATCAGCTCAATAGATTTGATACAATGTAGCTACAGATTATTTCATTCTTCCATTGTACGAATCTGTACACAACAGTTGATTATTTTATCTACAACAAACTTGAAGATCATATCAGCTTCATTGATCAGTTATTAGTTGCTTAGTTTTGTCAAACACCAAAAAAGAGGAAATTGTTGGAAACTTAATTTCGGATGTTTGACAAACCGATTATTTATTGGAACTGACTGATCAAATATTCGATCTATATAGCTTGCCCAACTGAAGAGTATCGCGCATATTATCTAAGGCAACCGAACCCAGCTGAACTGAACTTTCGAAGAAAACCAACTAATCAGTTGGAAACTGATCTGTTGAACTTAATTGAATTCTCGAAGACAGCTGACTGATCAGTTGGAAACCGATCAGTTGATATATTCAGCCGTATACTTCCTTCAACAAAAACATGTCTCGGGAAAGAAAAATCAACCGACAAAGAGACATAGAAGATTGCAACGCCGCACTTAAATCAATACAGCTTAGAACAACGCATTTTGGCGAAAGCAGTTAAGACGCCGCATCACAATAAATGAAGGAAACAATACTCAAGGAATGATGAGGTGGCAATCAACGGATACAAAGATTCAAATATATCTCAAGTTACCGTTGGAAGGGTAGATTATAAATATGACAGAAGATCAGCTGAAAAAGTGTGCAAGAACCATCAACGCATTATTGAAGCTTGCTGTTACGCTGCTAAAATCACAATTCACAGCTCACGTATATCAGATATATCAGTAGCATCTAAAGCTACACTTTGAGCGTGTTAGCACTTTGTAATTCATTCAAGAATATATCAGTTGTGCTAAGATCAGTCACGAACTGATAAAAGCTGTTGTATGCTAAGAGTTTCAGTTTTGGCAGTGTTAAGTCCAAACTGAAGTGGGTCAGTACAAGTCTTGTATTCGATCAAAGTCTTTTAGTAGAAATCCTATCCTTGAGATAGAAGGGTTGACGTAGGAGTGATTGAAATCTCCGAACATCCAGAAACAATCCTTGCGTACTTTATTTCAGGTTTGTATTCTATCTTTCAGTCAGTTATTTTCCGCAACTACTCTTAGTTTAACTGATTGTCATTGACCAACAAGATTCCGAGAATCAGTTTGTCACCAAACTGAATTCAAAATTCGAAAAGATTCATTTTAATTGTGAGTGTTTATTCAACCCCTCCTTCTAAACACTCTTGATACGTTAATCGATCCTATCAAATAGGGCTTAGGCGTATTAAGCTTCTTAATTAAGCTCAAAAACCTTTAATTAAATAACAAAAATTATTTTGTTTAGACTAGTTTGTGAATTTATTAGCCGGGATGCCATTAAGTTCGTATTTTTCTTGAAATATCAATACCGATAAAATTTACGTCCCGGCGTATAAAATCACCTAAAAACCCCTTATTTTCAAAATATATGAAAAACAAACAACTATATTGTTGGAAACTTAATTTCGGCTGTTTGACAAACAATTTATCTACGGAACCAACTGATAAAATATTCGTATTAAGCAATTGAAGTATCACGAGAAGTATCAAGGCAACCGAATCCAGCTGAACTGAACTTTCGAAGTTAACTGACTGATCAATTAGAAACTGATCAGTTGAACCTAACTGGATTCCTGAAGACAGCTGACTCATCAGTTGGAAACTGATAAGTTGATTAACTCAGCGCAAGCTTATCAACTACTTTCATCAGCTGATCGCTCAGCCTTAACACGTCATCAAATGAAAGGGATGTTCAACCGACATTAGTACAAGCAGACTGCAACTTGTAGTGGAACGTCGCATTTCAGAATCTACAGTGTACGATTGTCAGAAGAATATCGACGTGGCAAATCAACGGATATAAAATTCAAATATTATATCAAGTTACCGTTGGAAGAGAAGCATATAAATAGGCGAACAGAGCAGCTGAAGAACAACACAAGAACTACTATTTTACTCAAGCTGTTACTCTGCTGAAATCAAAAGCTCACTCTCTTACTAAGTTTTATCTGTAGCATTCAAGACTACCATCTTTGAGCTTAGCATACTGTAATCTCTGCTATATTATTAAGTTGTGCTAAGATCAATCACGAACTAAGAGTTTCAGTTGTGGCATTGATAAGACCAAACTGAAGTGGGTCAGTACAAATAGTGTATTCGATCAAAGTCTTTTAGTAGAAATCCTATCTTCGTGATAGAAGGGGTGACGTAGGAGTTGTTCCATTCTCCGAACATGCAGAAACAAATCGCGTGCTTTTTACTTCAGTTACGTTTTGTTTTAGTTATTCTATCTTTCATTCAGTTTACTTCCACAACTGTTTTCTCAGTTAAACTGATTGTCATTGACTTACGAGATATTTAGTTTTAGTTTATCATTAAACTGAACTCAACCTTCGAAAAACGAACATAATCTGTGAGTGTTTATTCAACCCCCCTTCTATTAGAGAACAGTTATATCTCGTCTCAGAATATCTACACTCTCAAACTGATCATTATGTCTTCCTTCACCAAGATCCCTATGTTTTCCAGAGAGGATTTCGATGATTGGAAAATAAGAAGGCAGGCTCACTTAGCTGCACAGGATGATGACATGTGGTATGTTATCACTGACGGACCGATGAAAATTCTGAAAGCCAATACAGCAGTGGCTATTACTGAAGGGGCACCTCACTGCATTGAAAAGCCCAGAGATGAATGGCAACAGAAGAGAAAAGAAAAGCAAATCTGGATAATGTGGCAAAGGATATACTGTACAAGACACTGGACAAAGTAACCTTCAGCAAGATCAAGATGTGTAAGACAACTAAAGAGATTTGGGAAAAGTTGATCCAGCTATGTGAATGAAACGAACAAACCAAAGAAAATAAACTTTCTATTGCTGTGCAGAAGTTTGACAACATCAAGATGAGAACTGGAGAATCGATGCATGAGTATGATGAAAGAGTCAGCTGCATCATCAATGAACTCAATGCACTTGAAAAATATATACCAACATAGAAGTTGCATTAAAGGTAATCAGAGGTCTTCCCAAGGAGTGGGACGTAAGGACCATGGCAATGATGGAATCAAAGGATCTGAACAGAGTTGAGCTTCATGATCTATTCGCTGATCTGAAAGCCTATGAGTTTGAGCTTCGAACTCGAGAAGGAGAGCCTTCCACTCCAGCAGTCACAACTGCATTAGCTGCTGTCAGAACAGAACCAATTGGTTCAGTCGAGAAGTCTGCTGATCAATTGAGCAATGATGCTATGTCATTGTTTATTAAAAAATTCGGAAGATTCATGAGAAGAAATCAAGGGAACTTCCAGAAGAATTATCAGAGAAATAATTCTAAAGAGGAATCAAATGGCTGCTACAACTGTGGCAAACCCGGTCACTTCATTGCTGACTGTCCAAAACCCAAGAAGGACAGTCAGGGCTCGACTGAAAGAAGAAAGAAGTCATATGAGCATAGAAAGAGATCCAAGGATGATAAGAAATTTTCCAGGAAGAAGCATGAGGTACTCCTAGCTGAAGAAAGCAAATCTAAATGGTCAAAAACTGACAGCGAGGAGTCAGAACCAGAAACTTCATGCAGTTCCAGTGATGGTGAAGAGGAAGTGAAGTGTCTAATTGCTGGTGATACAGGAGAGGAGTCAAGCAGTCAACAGGTATTTGACTTCAGCTCAACTGATTTCACTAGAGATGAACTTATTTCAACTCTTCATGACATGGTTAATGAGTATCATAAGCTTGCCTTATCATTTGAAAAGGCCAGAGCAAAACAAACTAATCCCATAGACAATAAACTAAAACTGATTAATCAGTTGATGTGTTGAGTATGAAAAGGGAGATTGCTGAGCTCAATGCTGAAATGAGCAGGAATCAATCAATGATTCAAAAGTTGACGCTTGAAAATTCAAAGCAAACTGAGCTCATACAGGGGTGGAACAAATCATCTGTTGCATTAAATGAAATGCAGAACTCACAGCAATCAGTTACTGATAAAACTGGTTTAGGGTTCAGCACCCAAGATGAAATGATTCTCAATGATACTCGACCAAAACTGAATATGGATAAAGGGAAATACATTCACTTTGTCAAATCAGTTATGGTACAAGAACAAGCTGAGCCAAGTAAACTGGTTGAACAGCCTACTGAAAGTACGAACAAGGCTAGAAAATATGGTATTGACTATAGCCCAAAAGTTTCAACTGACTCACACAGTCAGTCATCAAAAAGATTCTACAGGAAATATTCAAATGGCTATTCCAATTACTATAACAGCAAGCCGGTTCAGAAAAGATATCGGCTGACCAATCAGTCGAATAAAGCTAAATCACATGTTGTATCATCTGCACACTACACACCAAACACACACAAATCGAGAAAGACCATCTGGAATACAGAAACTGGACAGTCAGTCAGACTAATCCAAGTCTGGGTTCCTAAAGGACTAATCAGTTTAGGACCCAAATAGAAAAGGGTACCAAAGATTATATCTTGTGTGTGATTGCAGGTAACAGGTACAATTAAGGAATCAATCTGGTACTTGGATAGTGGATGCTCACGACACATGCGGGAAATGCAGATCTATTATCTCAACTGATCAAGTACACTAGACCAAACATCAGTTTTGGAGATAATTCCAAAGGGAAAACTGTGGGTAAGGGTAAGCTTATCCATGGTAACTTTACGATTAATGATGTTTTATTAGTTGAGAATCTCAAGTATAATATGATTAGTATCAGTCAGTTATGCGATAACGGATTCTCAGTTCAGTTTGACAAACACTCTTGTTCAGTCAAAGACTCAACTGATGAAGTTATTCTAACTGGCAAATGATGTGGAAACACTTACAAAGTCAGTTGGAATAATCAACCTTATGCACCAGTATGTTTCTTTGCTTCAAAAATTTCCAAAAACTGGTTGTGGCATAAAAGATTGAACCACCTGAACTTTAAATCCATTGCATATCTGAGTAACCACGATCTTGTAACTGGTTTGCCCAAAATGGACTTTGTCAAAGATAAAATCTGTTCAGCATGTCAGTTTGGTAAACAAGTAAAATCTTTTTTTAAAAACAAGGGCCGTAAATCTTCTTCCCGATGCTTAGAACTGTTACATATGGATCTTTTTGGTCCAATAACAATCATGAGCTTAGGGGGAATGAAATACACCTTGGTGATTGTGGATGATTTTTCAAGATTTACTTGGGTTATTTTTCTCAAATCCAAAGACCAAACTGCTGCACAACTGATAAAGCTTTTCAAAAGATTATTAAATGAAAAATCAGTTGGAATTGATAGAATCAGATCTGATCGAGGAACTGAATTCATCAATCAAATTCTTTCAAATTTTTTAGAAAATGCTGGAATTAAGCATGAGCTCTCAGCAGCTAGAACTCCTCAGCAAAATGGTGTAGCTGAAAGGAGAAACCGGACGCTTAAAGAAGCTGCTAGAACAATGCTTGCTGATTCAGGCATTTCTCAAAGGTTTTGGGCAGAGGCAGTAAACACTGCGTGCTATACTCAGAACAGATCGATGATTAATAAGAATCATATGAAAACACCATATGAGATCTGGCATGGAAGAAAAAGTGTGGTCTCCTACTTTAAAATATTCGGCTGCAGATGTTTTATTCTCAATAATGGTAAAAATCATTTAAAAACCTTTGATGCAAAATCTGCAGAGGGAATATTTCTTGGATATTCTTCAGTTAGCAAAGCGTATAGAGTTTTCAATAAAAATTCTTTGAATGTTGAAGAATCTATCCATGTTGTTTTTGAAGAAAACGCTCTAACTGATAAGCCAACTGATCCAGTTGAGCTAATTGATAGACTTACAGAGATCAGTCTTGAGGATGAAGATGAAGAAGGCAATCATATCAATCACAACAACCTCCAAACACCAGATCCAGAAGTATTAGAACAACCAGTTGAACAAGAAGCTATTCCTAATATTCAGTTGGAGGAGCCTACTGAGAATATTCAACCGCCAACTGATGAAGCTCCAACTGATACAGAAGCAGTTACCAACTTGGATACAACAACCACTGAACTCAGATGGAAGAAATCACACCCTCCAGAATTGGTGATAGGTAATCCATCTGATCCGGTAAGAATAAGAAATCAGATGCATAATTTATTTATTCATTCAGTTTCGTATCACAATTTGAACCAAAGAAAACTGATGAGGCTCTTGCTGATCCAAATTGGATAAATGCAATGCAAGAGGAGGTGAATCAGTTTAGCCATAGCAATGTCTGGAACTTAGTTCCAAGACCACTTTCAAAAACTGTTATAGGTACAAAATGGGTATACAGGAACAAACTGAACGAAGATGGTTCAGTTGTGCGCAACAAGGCGAGACTAGTAGCACAAGGATATAGGCAGGAATAAGGAATTGACTATGATGAAACATATGCCTCAGTTGCAAGACTGGAAGTCATTCGACTATTTCTTGCCTATGCGTCATTCAAGAACTTCAAAGTCTACCAGATGGATGTGAAGAGCGCATTTTTAAATGGTCAGCTGCATGAAGAAGTCTACGTAGAACAACCACCAGGTTTCATCAATCATACTTTTCCTGATCATGTCTATCATTTGAACAAAGCCTTACATGGTCTGAAACAAGCTCCAATAGCTTGGTATGAAACGCTTTCAAAATTCCTAACTGATCATGATTTTTCAGTAGGATCAGTTGATAAGACCTTGTTCAAATTTTCTAAGAATGATCATATTCTACTTGTTCAAATTTACGTTGATGATATTATATTTGGGTCAACTAACCCCAAATTATGCGAGAAATTTGCTAAGTTGATGCAGGACAAATTCGAAATGAGCATGATGGGTGAACTGACATTTTTCCTTGGGCTGCAAGTGAAGCAACTGGAAACTGGTATCTTTATCAGTCAGACCAAATATACGAAGGAACTGCTTAAAATATTTGGCATGGAATCATGCTCAGCAGCAAGCACTCCCATGAGTTCATCAGTCAAACTAGACAATGATCAAGGGGGAATATCAGTTGAGGCGACATTATACAGAGGTTTAATAGGTTCATTATTGTACCTAACTGCTAGTCGTCCCGATATTGTATTTGCTGTATGCATGTGTGCTCGATTTCAAGCAAATCCTAAGCAATCACATTTCTCTGCCGCCAAAAGGATTTTAAAATATCTTAAGGGCACACAAAATGTTGGGCTGTGGTATTCTAAAGACTCATCTTTCAATTTAGTTGGATATTCAGATGCAGATTATGCAGGATGCAAGCTTGATCGAAAAAGTACAAGTGGATCATGTCAGTTTCTAGGAGACAGACTGATCTCTTGGTTCAGCAAGAAGCAAACATCCATAGCTACTTCCACGACGGAAGCAGAATATCTTACTGCTGGAAGTTGCTGCGCTCAACTGCTCTGGATTCAGCAACAACTGAAAGACTATGGAGTTATCACCGAGGAATCGCCTATATTTTGCGATAATACAAGCACAATCGCTATCACGTATAATCCAGTTCTTCACTCAAGGACCAAGCACATCGATGTCAGGCATCACTTCATCAGAGATCATGCCCTGAAGAAGGACATCAGGCTGGAATACGTCTCAACTGAGCAGCAAGCAGCGGATATCTTCACCAAACCACTACCCGATACTAAGTTTTCTCACTTTCGAAACATACTTGGTTTAATAGACTTATCTTAATTAGTTATCCTTGCTTATATCTCAGTTGTTGATATATTTGTGCTATTCTTAACTTATGTTAGTTTTTCAGTTTGTTATTATGATTTAGTTAGTCATTTCTTTGAGAATAACCATTGCAGAAAAATAAAAAAAACAACACTGAAACAAAATAAATCTTCATTTAAAGAAATTGTTGCTGATTACATCAAAGTATTCTTCCTCAACAAAAGCTCTCCATTTTTTCATCCAACCGGATACATTGCCAACTGAAGTCTTCAGAAAACTATCAGAAACAACTATTCGCTCCAGAATAGTCCTCTCCTTGTAGAGCATCAGCTGGTAGAGATAACTATCCTTAAAGAGGTTCACCATCTCGGCGACGTGCAAACGCTCTCTATATTTGTTCAGCTTCGCCAACAATCTACGAGTGTTCGCCTCTCCACACTCATAGAGGAACTGAAGTCCCTGCAACTTCTCCCAAAAACGAAGAATTTTCAGAAAAATTTCGTCCTCTATATCGATTTTTTGTTTCTCCTGAGCTGCGGTCATAAACTTTTCAGCCATATCCGGAAGTCTTGAGCTACTTGCACCTGCCATATTATCTGCTGAATATTATTAACTGATATGTTTTATACTAACTGAGCCACTTCTATTTATAGCGCAAGGTCAAGGAAGATGAAAGGGCTCAGTCACTGCAGCAGACGATTAATCTTCCAAGCATAGGATTTTAATTAATTAACCTTGCTTAAGTTCGATTAATATTTATATGCATTTATTAAGGGGGAATATGTTAGAGTAGGTGTCCGTCGAGCCAAGTGTTGGCCGAGGGTTCATGTTTAAACTCTATGTATGAACAGTTTTTATTTTAATAATATTTGAAATTATTATTTTGGCACTTCTTTATCTGTATACCCATGCTAGTTGCATAGATAAAGCCCTTGATATACAAATAGTAGAAAGAATATGAGATGCTCATATGATGAGTATCATGAAACTCATATTTGTAATACTGTATATTCTAAACGGTTCCTAGTCGATTCAGCCGCCACTAAGAAGGATATAGGCCGCTCGAGTTCGAGACTAGTATCTGCGATGTGAGTACCATGTTTCATTGGTAGGGGACATTGTGATGTCCGAGCATGCAGATAGGTGCTCCTTGTAGAGTGCA
>NC_133310.1:7839674-8028600 GCF_012295235.1 Primulina huaijiensis | reverse complement strand
TGATGATTATGAAGATCGAAGACATGTAAATATTGGAAGCTAATGTAATAGTTGCATTTGCATCCCATGCATTTCCCTAGGATTGGACCTAAGCCCGTGTTTAGCTCACACGGGCCATTAGTTTTGGGGCGATTGATCATCCTTGTTTTGTTTACTGTTTATAATATATGCATGATATGTTATAAATAATGAGTATGTGCGTTATTATTATGATAATAACAAAGTTGCATGAATCCGGCAAACATACGATCAAACATGGCGAGTTTTTAAATAAAATTAATGATGAGACCTTTCAAAATTAAAAACCCTCATTTTGAATAAGATTCAAAATTAATATCAAGCCCGAAAAAGGGAATTATAAATTTGTTTATAATTTCCATGTCTTCCATCGACAATGGGTGCATAATGAACGCTACCTTTGCTCGGGGCTCGGCTCATATTATTGGGGGGCCCTGGGTGCCGGACAGCTGTGACATCCATTGACATGGTGATGTGAACTACGTGGAACGCCCATGATTTCGGCTCATATTATTGAGGGAACTCATGGTGACCGTCCATTAAGGTTCAACATCGATGGGCAAGGCTTGACACGTAAAGATGAACGACGTCATATTATTGGGTCCTAATCAAACGTGAGACAAAAGTTTACGTTAAGGGTTGCATTGTGATGCAATTGGAAACTACCTTTTAGGGATTATGATTGGCTGATATTATTCGGGATCATAATTCGCTAATTGGACCTTACGTACCTACTGAGGAAAGGTGTTTCCCGTTTTCACTAGAGGGTAGTGAAAATGTCAAAACATCTAGAGCGAAAATTTATAAAGTAAAAGTCCATACTTTATATCTTACTAAATATTTTAAAATAGTCATTATCATTTATCTGTTTTACTTTTCAGTACAAAATTTGACAATGTCTTCAATTCGAAATCCGCTTTCTGCCATACTCGAAAAACACGTATTAACCGGACCTAATTATCTCACTTGGCTAAGAAACCTAAAGATCGTCTTGAACTCGGAAAAGATTGCATATACACCGACTGAGTCGCCCCCTGCTGAGGCTCCGACTGGCTGCACTCCTGAAGAATTGCAGACCTACAAGGATTGGTGCAACCATGACTTGAAGGCCAAGTGTTATATGCAGGCTTCTATGAATGATGAGCTGCAGAGGCGTTTTGAGGATGCAAAGAGTGCTGCTGACATTCATTTGCACCTCAAGGGGCTCTTTGGTGAGCAAACTCGGCCTCTTAGGCATGCTACCGTCAAGGAGCTAATCACTTTGCACATGCGAGACGGGGCCTCTGTCCATGAGCATGGCCTAAAGATGATTGGGCTCGTGGATAAACTCGTAGGCATGGATTTGATGTTGCCTTCGCAGTTGACCACGGATGTGTTGCTGCTGTCATTGCCTAGCTCATTTGATCCTTTTGTGGTGAACTTCAACATGAACAAGATGGAACCGACCCTTGAGGAGTTGGTGAACATGCTTGTGACTTTTGAGTCCACTATCAAGAAAGAGAAGCCGGTTCTTTATGTGGGTTCTTCATCTGGTACGAAGACCGATCCACATGAGAAGGGAAAGAAGCGTTCTTTCCAACGTCCCAAGAAGAGCGTGCCCTTGAAGAGGCAGACTCCGGGTCCCGTAGTGGCAGCCACACCAGTGAAAGCTGACAAGACTGTTGACATCTATCATCACTGCAAGAAGCCTGGACATTGGAGGCGTAACTGCAGGGAATATCTTGCCTAGAAGAGTTCTGGAAACGGTATGTTCTATATTGAAGTAAACATTTCAATTAACTCTACTTCTTGGGTATTGGATACCGGATGTGGCTCTCATCTCTGTAATGATTTGCAGGCGATGGGAAGAAGTAGAAGGCTCAGGGAAGGTGAGACCTTCTTGAGGATGGGCAATGGAGCAAGGGTTGCTGCCAAGGCCGTAGGAGATGGTTGCTTGTATTTGAACAATGATTTTAAGTTATTTTTGAGAGATGTTTTGTTTGTAAGAGATTTGGTGAAAAACATTATTTCCATTTCTATGTTAGATAAAGATGGATTTTCTTGCTTATTTAGCAAAGATGTTTGCAATATTTACAAGAATGAATGTTTAATTGGTAATGAAGAACTTGAAAACGAGCTCTACACCTTAAAATTTAAAGATATTCCACTAAACAATGTCCAAGCAATAACAACAACTAACAAGCGCAAACAAGATACTCTAAATTCGGCACAATTATGGCATGCTCGATTAGGACATATTTCCCTAAGAAGGATAAACAAGTTAGTGGGAGTGGGCATGTTTGATATGTCTGATATTAATGCTCGCACGACTTGTGAATCCTGTCTAAAAGGAAAGATGACCAAAATTCCCTTTAAAGGCCATGTGGAGCGAGCCAAAGGGTTATTGGATTTGATCCATACCGATGTGTGAGGTCCGCTTAGCATCACCACTAAGCATGGACATGCCTACTTCATCACCTTTACCGATGACTTTTCGAGGTATGGGTATGTGTATTTGATGAAATACAAGTCTGAAGCCTTTGAAAGGTTCAAAGAATTCAGAAGTGAAGTAGAAAAGCAGGTGGGACGAAGCATCAAGACACTTCGATCGGATCGAGGTGGTGAGTACTTGAGTGCCGAATTCCAAGAGTATCTTAGGGAGAATGGGATTCTCTCGCAGTGGACTCCGCCCGCTACACCACAATTTAATGGTGTTTCGGAGCGTCGTAACCGGACTTTGATGGACATGGTTCGGTCTATGATGGGGTTCACGGAGTTGCCGCCATCCTTTTGCGGATATGCGCTTGAGACAGCGGCACTGTTCTTGAACAATGTCCATACAAAGGCAGTTGATAAGACACCATATGAGATATGGATGGGTAAGCCACCCAAATATTCTTATCTTAGAATATGGGGATGCCCTGCTTATGNTCGATTGGTAGCTAAAGGGTATATTCAGAGGCAAGGTGTTGACTATGAGGAAACCTTTTCTCCAGTTGCAATGTTCAAGTCCATAAGGATATTTCTAGCCATAGCTGCATGGTATGACTACGAGATATGGCAGATGGATGTCAAGACAGCTTTTCTTAATGGAGATATTAAGGAAGAGATTTACATGTCTCAACCTGAAGGGTTTACATCTATCGGAAGTTGGCATATGGTATGCAAACTTCAAAGATCTATTTATGGCCTAAAGCAGGCATCTAGGAGTTGGAACCTCAGATTCGATAGTACAATCAAAGAGTTTGGTTTTGCTAAGAATCCTGAGGAACCCTGTGTGTATAAGAAGGTCAGTGGGAGTGCTGTGACATTCCTTGTGCTTTATGTTGATGACATTCTACTCATTGGGAATGATGTAGGGATGTTGCAATCAATTACGATATGGTTAGCAAGTAAGTTCTCGATGCAGGACTTGGGTGAAGCATCTTTTGTATTGGGAATACAGATCTATAGAGATAGATAAAAAAGATTGCTTGGTCTCACCCAGTCCACATACATTGATACCATCGTGAAGCGGTTCTCGATGGATGAGTCCAAGAGAGGACATCTACCAATGTGTCATGGCGTGTCCCTATCCAAGTCTATGTCTCCCAAGACTGATGCAGAGATAGCGGCGATGACAAGCATTCCTTATGCATCTGCGATTGGTAGCATCATGTATGGGATGATATCTACACGTCCTGACGTGGCTTTTGCACTAAGTGTAGTGAGTAGATATCAATCCAACCCTGGTCTTCCACACTGGAAAGCTGTGAAAGACATCCTCAAGTATTTGAGAAGGACCAATAAGTTGTTCTTGGTCTATGGGGGTGGAGAACTGAAATTGGAAGGCTACACCGACTCTAGCTTCCAAAGCGATATCGATGACTCGAAGTCAACCTCTGGATTCATATTCATGCTCAATGGTGCTGCTGTCTCTTGGAAGAGTTCCAAGCAAGACAGTATTGCGGATTCCACCACTGAGGCAGAATATATTGCTGCATCAGCTGCAGCAAAAGAGGCTGTTTGGATAAGGAATTTCATCCAAGAGTTGGGCGTCATTCCTAATGGAGTTGCTCCTGTCCCGGTGTTTTGTGACAACACGGGAGCCATTGCTCAAGCAAAGGAGCCGAGGTCTCATCTGAAGTCCAAACACGTATTGAGAAAGTACCACATCCTCAGAGAGATCGTGGAAAGAGGAGATGTCACGATTGACAAAGTCGGCTCCATAGATAATGTTGCTGATCCACTAACTAAGCCTTTACCTGGACCATTATTCGAGAAGCATTGCGAATCGATGGGTTTGAAGCATATGGGTAGTTGGCTCTAGTGCAAGTGGGAGATTGTTAGAGTAGGTGCCCGTCGAGACAAGTGTTGGCCGAGGGTTCATGTTTAAACTCTATATATGAACAATCTTTATTTTAATAATATTTGAAATTATTATTTTGGCACTTCTTTATCTGTATACACAGGCTAGTTGCATAGATAAAGCCTTTGAATATACAAATAGTAGAAAGAATATGATATTCTCATATGATGAGTATCATGAAACTCATATTTGTAATACTTATATTCTAAACGGTTCCTAGTCGATTCAGCCGCCACTAAGAAGGATATAGGCCGCTCGAGTTAGAGACTAGTATCTGCGATGTGAGTACCATGTTTCATTGGTAGGGGACATTGTGATGTCCGAGCATGCAGATAGGTGCTCCTCGTAGAGTGCACTGAACAACCCTCCATAAAGGACTTTCCAAGTGGTTCTCACTTATCGAGTGGAAAGGTCCTAGTTTATGGTTGTACACCATTAGTCCTTATGACCCGGGACAACATTGAGACTCTATGTGCTAGAATTACACTTTGACTTGTTTACCGACTCTCAAGGGGTCATCGGGTGGCAAGGTTGGGTGTTCTGTCGAAACATATAGGAGTCGATGCATTGTAGTCGGGGATTCACCGCTTATCTTTGGGTATGGATATCCTATGTGTTCTCATGTATGTGTAGTTTGAAATCTCTGATCAGAGTATGGTGGTAATTAAGAAAGGGGTTTCTTAGATTACACCATCGATGCAACTACGACATGACACATAGTATCGATTCATTGTCAACTCTCGATAAACCAATGGTTGTCGAATTTGTCGGGATATATGAGTTGAAGGGACCATACTGTACGCTAACCATAATTGAATGGTTCTTGCAGGCACTATCATTTGATACCTAGGGAATCATGTAAGCGATGCTGCTAGGCGTTTAACATGATTGGTTGGGTACTATCAAACTTGAGTTCTGACGTTCTTATTATCAAGGAGTTGATAATTAGGAATAGAGCAATTGGGGTATGCTCGTATAAGGACATGTTTAGTCCGAATCACATGGAGATGTGAACCCACGGCTAGTTGTATCAATGAACCATTGAGGGCCACACAAGTGCTAGCTTTCTAGATCCCGTTGAGAAGTTAAAATAGTTCAATGTGTTGAACGGCTTATAAATGAGTTTATAAGCGTAAAGAAAAATAGAAGTAAGACTTCTATGAGAGAAATGTAATTTTTAATTTATGAATGTGTTCCTAAATTAAAAGTAGGCCAAGTGAATAATGTATTTGAAAATTGTGATTTTCATAAACATTATTATGGACTAAATTAAATATTGAATTAATTAAATAACATTGGACCTTGTAGAGCCCAATTGAAAATAATTATTTAACTAGTGGGTTTGAGTAAAATCAAGTAAAGTCTAATTGGGCTCAAATATGTTTGAGACAATTAAATTTAAAAGTCCATGGCCCTTTGTAAATGTTACAAGCCCACTAGGTTTTGCATGCTAGGGAGGTGAAGAGTTGGGGAATACTTTTGATTAAAATATTGCAGGGCATGCAAAAGTAGTCTCAACTTTTTCAAGCACCAAGACAACACTTCACTCTCCCATTACACTCTCTTGGCCGAAAATTCAACCTAATTTCTCTCCAAAAAATTCTTCTCTCATTTTGTTCTTCATGTTGTTGAAAACAAAATACTTCTCAAAGAAAAATCCTTACATTTTCTAGTGCAAGTATAAGGAGGTTCTAGCTTGCAAGTGGTGGGCTTGATTTTGAACAAGGAGTGTTCAAAGGGAGGCTTGAAGATTGTCTACCATACAAGAGCTAAAGTGTTTACACTTTAGTTGGAGCCATCATCAACCTCAAGAGGTTGATAGGTAAAATCCCTATGTATGACAAAGGTGTTTAGTATATGTTACACACTAGTACAATGGTGTTCAAATTTTTCTCAAAAATTTCGGTTTTCATGTTTAGAAAACAATTTTGTGCTTCCGTTGCGATTTCGAACACCTAAAATCGATCCCTTTCAGAATATTGGTTTTAAGAGGTTAACTGAGAAGACAGAAGTTAGTCAATCTTCAGCTGAAAGGACACAGTGTTACAACTGATCCTTCAGTCGGATATTTCACTAATCTTCTCACATACGTTAACCAATTAACCAATTTTTTTATTCCAAATTAAGTGACGTGACTGTCTATCAAGTATTTAATGATGTCTTTCAGCAAATGACAAGTTGAATCGTGGACTCATATAATCCACATACTTTCTACACACGTCTTTACCACACTAACACACGTTTTTTTTCTACAAAATTTCATGGATTGACACGTGTCCAATAATACGAACAGTCACGTACAAAAGTACTCATTCCCGCTCCATTTTAGTTCTTCTTCTTACGCTTATCCAAATTCTTCAGAGCAAAAGCAAAATTACGCCTTCTTTTTCGCAGAAAATTTTTCAGATCAAATGGCAAATCAGATCCCAGCGCATATGTTGAATGCTATGGCAATCAATTTTGATTCAGTCCTATCGATTAAGGAAGCCAAGGTCAAGGATTTTTGCAGAAGCTTCAATCAGCAGGTCTCCGAACTTTCTTGGGACAATATTCCTAGGAGATCTATCCAAAGGAGCTCTTCGATTTCTACTCCAGTGGATCTATCATTCAGGATGGGAGCATCTCATCTACTGTCAATGGTCAGTTATTGACCATATTAGAGGACTCTTTTGGTGAGGTATTTTTGTTGCCGTCTGATGGATTGGCACACCTTGCTGATGTTAAAGCATTAGATGTTGAAGAGATGCAGACTCTACTCTCGGCTGATGGACGGAAAATAAAAGTTTCCGACCCAATAAAGGAACTCAAACATGAGATTCAGTTGTTGGCTGACATTGTGGCCAAGGGGGTATTGGCAAAGACAGGATCCTTTGCTGCTCTTACACTGGAAAAGTTTCAGGCCCTTACCATTATCATGGCAGGCCGGAGACTCAACTGGAGGCGTCTCACCTTCAACATACTGAAGAACATGCTTCAATCTACCAAACAGTCCGAAGGGTTTGCTGTTCAGTTGAGCTTTTTGCTGAAAGTCAAAGGGTTGGTGGCTCATGATGCTGAACGATCATCGAAATTCAAAGTTTTCAATGCAAAAAATATTTTGCCGCCCAGAGCCAAACTGGATCTATCTCCTGATAAATTCTTCAACATCAAAAAGGAGATTGGAGCACAGCAGGCTGCTCCCAAGTCTGTAAAAAGGGCGAAAACACTGGCACAGCTGAAGTCCTCTAAAAGAAAGCTGATTGTCAGTGAATCAGAAACAGAGCAAACCCCATCTCCCAAAGTCACCAAAAAGCCTAGAACTCAGAAAACAAAGCATTTAGTCTCGCTGGAAGCAACTGAAAGGCTGAAATCCTCCGACGCTCAACAGCCTATTTAGGTTATTCCTCTGAAGGCCATCCCAGCTGAAGTTTCAGCAAGAGATCAGTTGCCTCCTTCAACTGAACGAGAGTCTGTCAGGGCAGTATCTTCTCTACAAACTGTCAATCGCCCTACAATTTTTGCTCAAGCTCGACCCAAATTGGTCACTATTCGAGAACTGGTGGAAACGACTCGCTCGGGTCTAAACATTCCACATATTCTTTCTGATAAGAAAGGCAAGGGCAAGATGATTGAAGAGCCCAGGCCAACAAATGCTATTCAAACCCACATTGACCTAATTTGGGAACAGGTCAATGCTTATGCAGCATCCCAACTGAAAACCTATGAGGCTTGGATCACATACAGAACTCACACATTTGCCAAACAATTGAAGAAGAAGTCTCAGCTGAAAAATTTTATCAGATTGGAAGCCATTGTTTTAAGGATAGTCAAAGCTGCTACCATTGTGCAGGCTTTGGGAAGAAAAAATTATTTCTTTGATTTGATGAGAGCCAAGAAGTTGGCTCAATTAGTTGAAAAATTGAAAGCCAACTACATTTCGACGAATCCAACTGCCTACAATGATCGAGCTGTACTTACTCAGTTGGATTCAGATCTTACTTCCCTGCATGTACAGATACGATTTTGGGAACAAGATCAGGAATTAGTTATTCATGGAGGGTCTTCAGATGAAGAGGAAGGACCCTCATCACCAAATAAAGAGCAAGCTCAGGATGTGCTTGAAACCTCTGTTGTTGATCCACCACTGTACTCAGAAGCTGACTTAACACTTGCAAATATTGATGAAATTATTCAGTCAGTAGTACAGAAATCTCAATCAGAGGAGCTCATTTCTGAATCAGTTGATCACTCAACTGATCAAGCATTTGTAGAGGCACCTATCCTAACTGAAGAGCCTGTTCAGAAGGATGATCAAACTGATGTGCCAGCTCCATCCACAGATAAAGAAATCGCTGAAAATGTGGAGGCTCAGTTGCTCAATTTTGAAAATATTCCAACTGACGAGCCAGCCCAAATATCAGCTGATACTCAGGAAGAAGCACCAGTTAATGATCCTCCAATTGAAGGTCTTACAGATTTATCTCCACAGCAGGACAACTCAGTTGCAATTCAGGATCCTTCTTCTCCTCCTCCAGCGCTAGTAGAGGTTACTGACCCAGTTGTTCCAGAACACACCATGGCCGAGACAGTGGTATCTAACAGGACCCTGGTGGTCTTTGATCAAGTCTCTAAAGAACAAGAAGCTGGAACTTCTGGACAATTACCCCCTCAGTCGTCTGGAGATCTTGACGCAATTCTTGAAGAAATTCAAGACATTCAGAACAATATGCACAAAATACTTTCTGAAGTTTCCCAGATTCAGCGAACTCAACTCTCTCATACTTTAAAACTTGAACATGCAGAAGTATTCAACTTAGAAAAGCTGAAGGCTATTAATGCTACCGTGACCTCTCTTTCCCTTGCTATAGAAGAGATTAGACAGATTAGAGGCTTAGCTGAAAGCCTCTCTGTCACCCAAGATGTAATCAGCAAGAGAATTGACTTCGTGGAGACATCTGTTTCCCGAAAGCTAGACTTGATGCAAACCACTATGCTGAATGCAGTATCAGACGTAGCCACTTCTGTTAAAGTTCTGTCAACTGATGTTAAAAGAGTATCTATCAGAATGGAAGCGTAAGAAAAAAAGGGGGAATAGAGACCTAAGCTACAGTCATTCATTTACTTGTACATGGAATCACTTATACAGATTATTTCATTCTTTCATTGTACGAATCTGTACACGAAAGTTATTATTTTATCTACAACCGATTTGAAGGACTGATCAGTTATCATTTGCTTAGTGTTGTCAAACACCAAAAAGAGGGAAATTGTTGGAAACTTAATTTCGTCTGTTTGACAAACAATTTATCTACGGAACCAACTGATAAAATATTCGTATTAAGCAACTGAAGTATCACGAGAAGTATCAAGGCAACCGAATCCAGCTGAACTGAACTTTCGAAGTTAACTGACTGATCAGTTAGAAACTGATCAGTTGAACCTAACTGGATTCCGGAAGACAGTTGACTCATCAGTTGGAAACTGATCAGTTGATTAACTCAGCGCAAGCTTATCAACTACTTTCATCAGCTGATCGCTCAGCCTTAACACGTCATCAGATGAAAGGGATGTTCAACCGACATCAGTACAAGCAGACTGCAACTTGTAGTGGAACGCCGCATTTCAGAATCTACAATGTACGATTGTCAGAAGAATATCGACGTGGCAAATCAACGGATATAAAATTCAAATATTATATCAAGTTACCGTTGGAAGAGAAGCCTATAAATAGTCGAACAGCGTAGCTGAAGAACAACACAAGAACCACTCTCTTACTAAGTTTTATCTGTAGCATTCAAGACTACCATCTTTGAGCTTGTTAGCATACTGTAATCTCTGCTATATTATTGAGTTGTGCTAAGATCAATCACGAACTAAGAGTTTCAGTTGTGGCATTGATAAGACCAAACTGAAGTGGGTCAGTACAAACAGTGTATTTGATCAAAGTCTTTTAGTAGAAATCCTATCTTCGTGATAGAAGGGGTGACATAGGAGTTATTCCATTCTCCGAACATTCAGAAACAAATCGTGTGCTTTTTACTTCAGTTACCTTTTGTTTTAGTTATTCTATCTTTCATTCAGTTTACTTCCGCAACTGTTTTCTCAGTTAAACTGATTGTCATTGACTTACGAGATATTTAGTTTCAGTTTATCATTAAACTGAACTCAACCTTCGAAAAACGAACATAATCTGTGAGTGTTTATTCAACCCCCCTTCTAAATACATTTCACTTATTAACCGATCCTTTCATATATTTTAAACAATTAAAAATAATTATTTAATAAAAACATTTTACGTTTTTCAGCCCCCGGTCTCCGTTCCTCGATCGCAACTTGAATATTCCTTAAAAATACAATTTTATGCATGATGATAATAAAATCATATTTAACATATAAGCAGATACGTCACATAATCAATTAGCAATTAAAATCAGTTAATTAGCCATTTTTCATGTTTCCTAGATTCGCATGCAGTTGGATTACGTTTTCTTAATTTTGGACCTTACAATTCCTCCCCCTTAAATAAAATTTCGTCCTCGAAATTAAAACATACTGAATAATTCTGGATAGCGACTCTTCAAGTCCCTCTCGGTTTCCCAAGTAGCTTCCTCTTCCGAGTGATTCAACCACTTGACCTTGACAATTGGAATGACTTTGTTTCGCAATCTTAATTCTTTTCTTGCTAAGATTTGGACAGGTCTTTCCTCATAAGTCATGTTTGGAGTTAATTGAAGTGGTTCATAATTTAGCACATGTGATGGATTTGACATGTACTTCCGCAACATCGAAATATGGAACACATTGTGAACTCCAGAAAGTGTTGGTGGCAATGCCACTCTATAAGCTAGTGTCCCAATCCTCTCCAAAATCTCAAATGGACCAATAAATCTTGGACTAAGCTTGCCCTTCTTGCCAAAGCGCATAACACCCTTCATAGGTGTTATTTTCAAAAATACGTGGTCGCCCACTTCAAACTCGAAGTCCTTACGTCTTTTGTCCGCATAACTCTTTTGTCGGCTTTGTGCAGTCTTCATTATCTCACGAATTTTGACTACAAGCTCGGCAATCTCTTCGATCACATCCGGACCAATATCTCTTCTTTCCCCAACCTCGTCCCAATGAATAAGAGATCTACACTTCCTTCCATAAAGCACCTCAAAAGGAGCCATCCCGATTGATGATTGGAAAGTATTATTGTAGGTGAACTCCACTAGAGATAACTTTGGTTCCCAACTGCCTTGGAAGTCAATAACACATGCTCTAAGTAGATCTTCCAAAATCTGTATAACTTTTTCTGACTGTCCATCGGTTTGAGGATGAAATGCAGTACTGAATAATAACTTGGTCCCCATCGCTGCATGTAGGCTCTTCCAGAACAATGACGTGAATCTCAGATCTCTGCCAGAAACAATAGACACAGGAATCTCATGCAGGTGAACTATCTCTCGAATATATAAGTCAGCGTACTGAATCATGATGAAAGTCGTCGAATATCACCCATATAGCACTGAATCCTTTAACTGTCTTTTGCAATCCCACAACAAAGTCCATGGTGATATTTTCCCATTTCCACTCGGGAATAGGGAGTGACTTAAATTTCCCCGCTGGTCTTTGATGCTCTGCTTTTACTTGCTGGCAAGTCGAACACTCGGATACAAATCTCATAATGTCCCTCTTCATGTCTGGCCACCAATATAACAACTGGAAATCTTTATACATCTTCGTACTTCTCGGATGGATGGAGTATGGTGAGTCATGAGCTTCCTTCATAATAAGATCTCTCAAAGAATCGTCACTAGGAACCCATAACCGATCTCGATAACGAGCTATACCATCCAACTCTGAATATAATTTCCGACCTTGGCTTCATCTCTAGCTCTCCACTTTTGCAACTGCTCATCAGTGGACTGCCCATCACGAATTCTATCTCTCAAAGTCGACTATACTGATAATGTGGCAAGATTAGAGGCCTTGCCCCTAGCATAAAATGCAAGCTCAAACCGCTGTATCTCGGACTGCAACGGTCTTTGTAGTGATAGATGCGTGATAACTGCTGTTTTTATACTTAGTGCGTCTGCCACTACATTAGCTTTTCCCGGATGGTAGCTAATGTCGCAGTTATAGTCCTTCACTAATTCAAGCCATCTGCGCTGTCTCATATTCAATTCCTTTTGGGTGAAGAAGTATTTCAAACTTTATGGTCAGTGAATATCTTGCACTTCTCCCCATATAGGTAGTGTTTCCAAATCTTTAGTGCAAAGACTACTGCTGCAAGCTCAAGATCATGAGTAGGGTAGTTTTTCTCGTGAATCTTCATCTGTCTCGACGCATAGGCTATAACTCGGTCATTTTGCATTAGAACTGCGCCCAATCCAAGTTTAGAAGCGTCGGTATAAAGAACATACTCCCCTTGCCCTGAGGGCATAGATAACACTGGCGCTGATATCAAGGCTTGCTTCAACTTGTCAAAACTGTCTTGCCACTTGGGTCCCCAAACAAACTTTGCATTATTCTTTGTAGAAGCGGTCATAGGTACCGCTATAGATGAGAACCCCTGAATAAACTTGCGATAATAGCCAGCTAGTCCCAAGAAACTGCGAATCTCGATAACACTCTTAGGTACTGGCCACTCTTTTACTGCCTCAACTTTACTTGGATCAACTTCAACGCCATCGCTAGAAATGATGTGGCCTAAGAATGCCACTCTATCGACCCAAAACTTGCTGAATTTTGCATAAACCTGTCTGTCCTGTAGTACTTGCAGTGATGTCCTCAAATGACGACTATGCTCCTCTTTGTTCTTCGAATAGATCAATATATCATCAATGAAGACTATAATAAACTGATCCAGATACGGCTGAAATATGCGATTCATGAGATCCATGAAGATAGCTGGCGCATTAGTCAGACCGAATGGCATGACCATAAACTCGTAGTGCCCATATCTAGTACGGAATGTTGTCTTATGTACATCAGACTCTTTCACTTTTAATTGATAGTATCCAGATCGCAGATCAATTTTAGAAAATACCGATGCTTCTTGCAACTGATCAAATAAATCTTCAATTCTTGGCAGTGGATATTTATTTTTGATAGTGACCTTATTAAGTTCTCGATAATCAATGCATAGACGCATACTACCATCTTTCTTTTTCACAAATAATACTGGTGCGCCCCATGGGGAAAAACTAGGGCGAATAAAACCCTTGTTTAGCAATTCTTGGATGTGATCTTTTAATTCTTTTATTTCAGCGGTTGCCAGACGATAAGGTGCTTTTGATATAGGAACAGTGCCCGACATAAGATCAATAGAGAATTACACTTCACGTTCGGGGGGAATACCAGAAACGTCCTCGAGAAAGATGCTAGGAAAATATCTGACAATATCAACATCTTCTAACTTCTGACTGATAGGGGCAGGTGCGGTAGTGACACATGCTAGAAAAGCTTTGCATCCACGCCTAATAAGCTTCCTCGCAGACAGACAAGAGATAATGTGTGGCATTTGCTTGTTTCTCGCCGCCTCAAAGACAAAAGGTTTACCACTAGGCGGTCGAATAGACACTGATCGCTGACTGAAATCAATCGAAGCTCCATTTGTAGATAGCCAATCCATCCCAAGTATAATATCAAATTCGGGCATAGGAGCCACAATAAGATCTGCCCGCACAACATCTTTGAATAAACGAAGCTCCAGATTCTTGACAATATTAGACGTGAGCATTTGATCACCGGAAGGAATAGAAACTTTGAATCCCAAACCCTTATCTTGAGGAGTAATATTCAATCTTTTGATGAAGGTTTTTGATATGAAGGAATGTGTAGCTCTTGAATCTAGCAATGCATAGGTAGCTACACCTAGAATGATGATCCTCCCTGCGACGAAAGATGTATTCTAAATATTTTCGTGTTGAATTTTAAGGATTTATTATCATTAATTCCCAAAAATATATGTAGGTTTCGTGTTGAACTTAAGGATTTCTTGAAAAATTGCGTTTAGCCCTTCAATTTTTTGAAATTTGCACATTAGTCCACAAAATTTCGGATATTTGCATTATGGCCCTTAAATTTTCGAAATTTTTCATTTTTGTCCTTTAAGATTTCAAAAATTACAATCATGGTCCTTAATAATTCGGTAATTGCATTAAAGCTCCTTATCCTGTTGTTAATTGCGCCTTGGTCCCTTAATTATCAAAATTTACATTTTCGACCTCAAATTTTCGAAAATTGTTTCTTTGACACTTAAAATTTCGAAACCCTATAATTCCCTTAGTTATGATTTTCTCTAAATTTTGGGCCCTCAACTTTTTATTTGGAATTAAGTCATCCTTTACATAAAATAAGGCACAAAATTAATATCATTTTCCATGGTTCCTAAAATCATAACTTAAATCCAACTAAGTAGAGCATGCAACCTAATTTTCACTAGGTTAAATCTTGTTCTCAAATCAATTCTAATAACTAATTTAACATTTCATGCAATAATAAGCAATATAAAAATGATAAATGACTAGGTTACTCGTGATGAGTGTAGTGTCTGCCTCTTCCTCAGCTTCTTCGGCATTCATAACGTAAGCTCGTGCCGTAGTAGCTGCTTTCCTCTTTGGGCAATCAATAGCTTTGTGTCCAGCCTCCTTGCAGTAGAAACATTTAAAAGATCCTTATTCGCATTAGCCAAGATGTAGCCGGTTGCACTCCTTGCATGGTTGTCTTTCAGCAGGCTTTGGTGCTCTAGGATTCTGTGTTTGTGGTGCTTGTTTCTTGACTTGCCTTGGGGCTTTTGAGGCCCTCAAGGTCTAGTAGGACCCGTGTATGGCTTTTTGTTAGGCTGATTATTGTTCTGATACTGTTGCCTCTTGCGCTGTAACTCAAACTCGATGTCCTTCAAGGATTGCTCAGACTGGTATGCATAAGTAACTGCAGTAGCATAATCCGAAAGATGCATCATCATAACATTATTCCGTATAGTAAGCCGTAGACCATCCATGAAGTGTCTAAGTTTTTCTTCGGCATCCCTGGCAATAAAGGGTACAAAGTGACAACCCCTATCAAACTTCTTCACAAATTCAGCCACAGTAGCGTCTCCATGACGGAGAGTCATAAATTCCCTCTTTAAGCAGCTTCTCACATCAGCAGTAAAATATTTCTCTTAGAAAATTGTCTTGAATTGAGCCCAAATGATAGTAGCAAGATTAAAACTATGCTCGGCTCCTTCCCACCATAAAAAACGTCGTCCCTAAATAGATAAGTAGTACACCTCACTCAATCCGCATCCCCCATATCCAAATAACGAAAGTGTACCTCAAGTGAACGGATCCAACTCTCAGCCGCAAAGGGATCGGTGGTGCCAGAAAACTCCTTCGGCCCTAGCCTCCGGAACTGATCATAAACGTCATGATATGGCCTAGGTGCCTGTTGCATCTGCTGTAACTGCTGCTGCAACTGCTGCTGTATCTGCTGCTCGAAAAGACGAGCCATCCTCTCTAAAGCACGAGTAGCAGCATCCCCTGGTGGTGGTGGTGGTGGTGGTGGTGGTGCATTCCCTTGATGATTCACGATGTTCTCTTCCTGATTCTCAATAACGGGGGCACGTCTAGGAGGTATTTTATCTGAACGTTTTCCAAATTCTAATGTAACCAACATGCATTTAAATCTAAGTTCTCTAATCATGTAACATATCCTAAATCATTTTAGCAATCCAAGCATGCAAAGCATAAGTACTCAAAAATTTAATGAACATGTAGCACAAACATAATATTCATGTCGTCATGCAGGCAACATCATACTAAATCATATAAAGCATGTAAAAACTTACAACTTTGAGGCTTGACAACTGATCTTCTTGGCGCTGAAGGTGGTACAACCCTTTACAGGACCTTTGCTCTGATACCAACAGAAACTTCTGCCCTTTTTATTGTTTAAAAAGTACTAGAATTTTTTTTTAAAACACTCAATTTTCGGCCATGTACATTTACCACATGAAAATATTTTTTATGAAATATTTTACCGCTTTAAATAAAACATCAACCAACTAGTACTTCAAAAATCAAGTGAAATAGTTATAAAATTGAAATCGTCGCATGTTTCACTAAACCTAAAAAGCAATAAGTTTGAAAAGTATAGCACATACTAAACCTCTCAAAAATCACTCAAAAGCATAAATAAATAATCTTAAAATCTTTAACGTAAATCATGAATCATAACTCTTAAAGACTCAACACACTATAATCTTTATAACAAGTAATACGTATAAAACCACATACAACAGTGAAAATACTTTTACGTTAAAATAACATTTTCATGACATGCAAACAAAATCCTTAACTTTTTCCTTTTTTTCTCAACATGACATAACATAAAACCTTTTCATGATCATAAACATTTTTCTTTTCTTTTTCCTTTGTTGAATTCAGATCGTTAATTATGACTTTCCTCAAACCTCAAAAAGTCGATTGATCCATCTACATGAAACCGTAGTACTGGGCGGCGGGGGACACCAGCAACGCTCTCACCGGTCAACTGGGCCCTGGCCTATCCTCATCGAATAGAAATACGATCGTCGGGGCTCTCTCTGGGGCCTTTTCCCATAAATGGGCTCCCTCTAGGGCCTTTTCCCCTCACGATATTCTCATTCTTACCGTTACCTCATATCCTCAAATCCTCTATGGTAACAATGGAAATACGATTGTCGGGCTCCCACTAGGACCATAACCCTCACGATATCTCCAATGTAAACACATAATAGTTACAATTACTTCACCTCCTTCAACGTTTACATTCTCATTTCTTTATAAAAATCATGCATAACATAACATTTTTGTTTTTTAAACGAAGCATACAACATGTCTCTTAAATGTTTTCCTTAAATCATAAAAATCCCATAGACATTTGAAAATCAAAATTGAATCATGAACATTTCATAAACATTTAAAAATAATCATAATATCATAAAAACAGCATTTAGAGCACCGCCATGACGTTTACTATTTTTAGGTGTAAAAAGACCGTTTTACCCCTAGACGAAACATTCCTCGATTTTGACTTTTTCTTGAATTCATTGACTCTAACATGTCCCAAATAATTATTTAAGCTTAAATTAATTTTTGCATAACTTTATTTAGCTTAACTATTAGATTTTTTCATTTATATTTAATTAATTGTTTTAATAGTGTTTTAATGTCGAAAAAAATCCCAAACTTTAATATAAAATTCTTAAATTCAAAATCTAGTCTCTTTATATTATTTTAGCCCCCATGAACCATGATTCGACCCCTGTGAGCTGTTTTTCAATTTATTTTAGTTTAGAAACCCTATTATGACCCATAAACTTCGACCCCGAGCCATCTTTCGATTTTCTCGAGTCGCCCCCCAACCAAGTTGATCCAAACCCTAACCAACATACTCGAGTACCCTATTGGACCCTTAGATCACTTAGAAACCACCCCGAAACCCAAAAACAAAGCCCCCCAACTCCCCACCTATGCTGGCCGAGAGTCCTATTCTTCATGGAATCTAAGTTGCGCGTCCAGGCTTCTACCAGCGAGCCCAGGCCTTGAACCACTCACTCTCACACCTTCCAAAGACTCTAAAGACTCGTCCTAGCCCAGCCCCTGAGCCCTGGACCGGGCCCTTCCACCCCTGCAAGCTGCACGAACCCTGCACACTTCTGTGCATGCTCTCAGGTAGGAGTCCTTGTGCATCAGGACTCCTCCCCGCCCTCAAACCCGAGTTCTAGCTTGTCTAGGACTCTACTATAGACTCAACCAAGCCCCTAGCCGGCCCTGAACCCAAGCCAAGGCCAGCCCTCCCCTTAGAACATGAAAGCCGATCGCCCTAAGCCATGACAGCACAAAAGAATACGTTTCCTCTTCTGTCACTTAATCCTTCGACTTGGTGGTGTTTAGGGTGAGTGTGTGTGACTCTAACACATGTATAAACCTTACCTGGCCACAACCTAGCATCATGGCAGCCCCTAAATACGTACAATACATAAATTTTGACATAAAAACAATAGTTCATGACATGCACATGAGTAAATCCGAAAATAACACTAAGAACACTATGTTTTCATACAATCATAATTTAAAACGTTAATACGATGTGATAGACGAGAAAATGAGATATTTGGCGTGACTTTGCGTTTTAAATGCACGAAAAACCGTTAACGACGAAGAACGGGACGAGGAGATGAAGGCTATGAAGTTTCTCTTTGAATTCCGAAAATTCCTCCTTCAATTGTGAGTGCGTGCCGTGTATGTTGATGGGGTTATGGGGAGAGTTTCTGAAATTTAAAATTGGGAGGCGCGAGTTATGTGTGATGGGGAAAGGGTTTTAACATATTATATATTAAATCATTCTACTAATAGGGCTTAGGCCTATTAAGCCTCCTAATTAAGCCCAAAAAACTTTAATTAAATAACAAAAATTATTTTGTTTAGACTAGTTTGTGAATTTATTGGTCGGGATGCCATTAAGTTCGTATTTTTGTTGAAAAACTAATACCGATAAAATTTACGTCCCGGCGTATAAAATCACCTCAAAAACCCCTTATTTTCAAAATATATGAAAAACCAACAACTATATTTTAAAAAATTAAAAATAATTATTTAATAAAAACATTTTACGTTTTTCTGCCCTCGTTCTCCGTTCCTCGATCGCAACTTGAATATTCCTTAAAAATACAATTTTATGCATGATGATAATAAAATCATATTTAACATATAAGCAGGTATGTCACATAATCAATTAGCAATTAAAATCAATTAATTAGCCATTTTTCATGTTTCCTAGATTCGCATGTAGTTGGATTACGTCTTCATAGTTTTGGACCTTACACTACGGATCTCTGTTACACTCTTAGGAACTGGCTAATCTCTGACTGCCTCTACTTTGTTGGGGTCTTCCTCTATGCCATCATGTGATACAATGTGGCCCAAGAATGCCACTCTATCAAGCCATAACTCACATTTACTAAACTTGGCATACAGTCATCTATCCTATAGAGTCTGCAATATTGTCCTCAAGTGCTGACTGTGTTCCTCCCTTCTCTTCGAATAATCAGGATATCGTCAATGAAGACTATGATGAACTGATCTAAATATGGCTAAAACACGCGATTCATGAGATCCATGAAGATCGCTGGCTCGTTCGTTATACCGAAGGGCTTCACCAAGAATTCATAGTGCCTGTAACGCGTCCGGAAGGCTGTTTTATGCACATCTGACTCCCTCACTTTTAGTTGATGATATGTGGATCGGAGGTCTATCTTGGAGAACACTGAGGCTCCGTGAAGTTGATCAAATAAGTCCTCGATCCTCGGCAGCGAATGTTTATTCTTAACTATGACTCTGTTTAGCTCTATGTAGTTAATGCACAGTCGCATGATGCCATCCTTCTTCTTAACAAATAGCATTGGCGCGCCCCATGGAGAAAAACTAGGGCGAATGAAACCCTTATCCAGCAGATCCTGAATCTGATCCTTGAGCTCCTTCATCTCTGCAAGCGCTAATCGGTAGGGTGCCTTAGATATCGGCACCGTCCCAGGCATGAGCTCAATTGAAAAGTCCACCTCTCTATCTGGTGGAATGCCTGAAACATCGTCAGGGAATATACTGGAGAACTCACTGACCACATCCAAATCCTCCAGCCTCTGACTGACTGGCTCTGTCACTGACACAATGCTGGCTAAGAATGTCGGGCAACCTCCCTTGATAAGCTTCCTCGCTCACATGCAGGAAATGACGTGCGGCACCTGCTGATGTCTAGCTGCCTCAAAAACAAACGGCTTCCCATTGGGTGGTCTGACAGAAACTGACCTCTGCGAAAATCTATGACTGCACCGTGAGAAGATAGCCAGTCCATACCAAATATGATGTCAAACTCTGGCAACGGTAGTACTATCAGATCTGCCTGTACTGCCTTCTGTTTCAATTTAAGATCCAATCCTCTCACTATCCGGGAGGTGAACATCTGATCCTCGGATGGAATTGATACTGTGAACCTTGAATCCATCGCTACTGGTATGATTCCTAGTCACTTCACGAAAGATTCAGATATAAACGAATGTGTATCCCCTGAATCTAGCAATGCATACGTGGCTACACCTACAATATATATCATCACTGTGACAAAATATACCTACAAATCTAATAGAGTTGAACTTAAGGGATTTCTTATCGTCAATTGACCCAAAATCCTCGAACAATCACTGAATTAACCCAAACATCGATTCCCAAAATTCGAACTTGACCCTCGAAAAAATCAGAAATTGCAAATTAGCCCCTTAGAGTTTAGAAAATTGCACCATGGTCCTTCAAATTTTCAAAAAAAATGTAACGTGACCTTATTCTAATTTTCGAATTTAAACCCCACAATTTTGATAATTTTCTAAAATGTCACAAATAAATCCTTAAAATTGCAGAAGTTTCGAAAATAGTCCCAAAAATCTCGATTTTTTACAATTAAGTCCTCAATTTACCAGTTAATACAATTGGGTCCCTACAGTTTCTTAAATCAAACTATTAAATTCTCCATCCTAACTAGGTATAACATGCATCCTAATTCCTTCTATGTTATCAATCCCAAAAATAAATCCTCAAGCAAGCATTAAATCCATGCAATCAAAGCGGTAAACATATAAAAACTTAAGCATAAAGGTTACCGGTGATCAAAGTAGAATCTGGCTCCACCTCAGCCTCCTCGGCATGCATCACATATGCCCTGCCGATAGTGGGACCCTTTTTCTGAGGGCAATCTGTAGTCTTGTTCCCCTCCTGTTTGCATACGAAGCATCTGTAGGTGCCCCACATGCATTTGTCGTAATGATATTTGTTGCACTGCTTGCATGGTGGTCCTCCCTCCTGCCTAGGAGCCCCTGGTGCCTTTGGTGGTCGCTGCTGTCCTAGCCCTCTATGTTGTCCCTGGAGCTTCTGCTGTCCCTCCTGTCTTGGTGGCCCCGTAAACTGCTTTTTCTGTGATTGAGAACTGGACTGGGCCTGATGTCGCTTCCGCTGCATCTCAAAGTCTATGTCTCGGAGAGCCTGCTCTGACTGGAAGCACGGGAAGTGGCCTCATCATAGCTCTCCGACCTCATCAACTTCACATCCCGGCAAAAGGTAGGTCTCAGTCCGTCAAGGAAATGCCTCAGCTTCTGGGCCGCATCTCTTTCTATCATGGGAACAAAATGGCAGCCCCTGTCAAACTTGCGGATAAACTCTGCCACAGATAAATCTCCCTGCGGGAGGCTCATGAACTCTCTCGTCAGGCGGCCCCTGACGTCAGCTGAGAAATACTTCCCGAAGAACATCTCCCTAAATCTGTCCCACGTGAGAGTAGCCACATCCACTGTATGTGCAGCTCCCTCCCACCATAGGGACGCATCATCCCTCATCATATAAATGGCGCACCAGGCCCGGTCGCCATCCCTCATCTGCAGATAATAGAAAAGCAACTCTAGCGACCTAATCCATCCCTCTGCAACGAATGGATCAGTGGTACCCTCGAATTCCTTCGGGTTGAGCCTACAGAACTTCTCAAAAACATCTGTCTGCTATCTGTGAACCTGCTGGCCTAGTTGGGCCTGCTCCATCAGTCTAGCTATCCCCTCAAGAACTCGGGTAGCTGGGTCTCCTGGCAGTGGTGGCGGAGGTCCTCTGCCCCCTCCAGGGATCTCATCCTGCCCATCATTACTGGGAGCACGTCTGGGAGGCATATCTGAATACAGTCCAATTTAAACGTAACCCCTCATGCAATTAATTTAGTTTTTAAACAGTAAACCCTAAAGCGTAAAAGTAGTTAAACAGGTGTAGTAAATCATGAAAGCATGTAGGTGATAACAGTAAATTATTTTAAACATTTAAAACATAAAAGCTTACAGACTTGAGGTTTGAAGACTGGGCGACAGAAGCTGGCGGTGGCACAACCCTATACAGGACCCTTGCTTTGATACCAACTGTAACATCTACCGTTTTAAAAGTGTAGAAATATTTTTTAAAAAAAAGCTCACATTTTGAAATTAATCATTTAAATAAATTGCATGCATGCAACCTTGTTAAAAATGCCATTTAAAATAATCGTAAACCGCCGACTGAAAAAGTGTCGCAGTTTAAAAATTATTGCCACTCGGCCCACGATCATGCATATATAAAATAAAATAAGTAAAATCTTGAAAATCAACAGAATATCGTAAAAACGTATAGAACTGCTCGTGTCTACTCAAAGCTCATAAAATCGTGATTGTGCGGAAAATCTTGAGATCCTCGGGTCATGTCGCCCACCAGGTCCGCCGGCTCAGAGTTTAGCACCTCCAGTCCCCTCAGCATCAAACTCACCTGCATCACACACACCTAGTGAGTCTAAAGACTCAACATACCTGTACCACTAATAACAAGCACATATACATAACACACAGCAGTGAAAAATAACATAATCAACATACATTTCATGTCTGCAGTAAAATCTTATGCGTAAACGTGTCCCGTCAAAACATGGTAACAATCATAGCATGTATCATCGTGTCAACATATACGTGTTAATTTTCTTAATTTGAATTATGTTCATTAGTTGTGACTTTCGTATCATCATGTAAGTCGATGGATCCATCTACGTATAACCGTGGTACCCGGTGGCGAGGATCATCGGCGACAGTATTACCCGCACACTGAGTCCTGGCCTCCATGTCATCGTGTCAGCCACAACTAAATCACTTCTTTTAAAACGTGTCATCATATCCATCACTTAATAAAAGCATGCATATACGTAATTTTTTCTTTAAACCTATCATGCACCGTATTTATCATAATTGCGTAAAAATCATAAACATGATGCATAAGCATTTAAAATATCATAAATTTGTGCTCAGGGCGCTTACATGACAAAAATCTCACCCCGGGTGCAAAATGACCATTTTGCCCCTGGAACCCAAAAATTACCGTTTTACCCCTGAACCTCTAAAATTGACCCGAAGCTTATCAAACTCCTTAAAATGTTCCAAAACTTATTTAAAAACATTCTTAGATGTAAACTCGAGCCCGCTTTACAACCTAATCGATTCGTTTTAAAACTTGGACGGGGTCCCGGTTTTAACTCAAATCGAACCGAAACTTAACCAAAACTTTCCCAAATTTTTACAACACTTAATGCACATCTAAAAGGTCATACAAACCTCAAAACCAGACCCTTAGACCAACTCATGATGGCCAGCAAACGGCTAGAACCTCCTAGATGTGCTACCCGAAACCCTAGCCACCACCCCTCCCATACCATCGCTCCTAGCCCTTAGCCAATGGGACCAGCCATGACTCGACTCTGCCTAGGCCTCCCTAGAACCCTGCTGGACTCACTAGATGCGAGCCTACAGCTCCACGACAGCTACTCCAGACCTACAGCCCCTAGCCCCGAAAACACACCACCATCGGCCCTTGCTTAATTACTTCTCTCGATCGGCGACATGGATGGGTACAACAGTGGTTGGGCCTCCTCGAGCCATGACTCAAACCCACCAGGGTCTGGTCCAGGCCTTGGTTCCACCCTTACACCGCCGGCACCACCCTCGCACGATCCACAACCCAAACGAGCACTAAGGCACGTACACACCTCAGTTCTTCACCCTACAACAAACAGCAGTAAAGCTTAACCCTCGAACACCAACCCAGCATCTTTCTCAGCCCCTTAACAACCAGAACTCGCAGTCCTTGCACCACAATAAAAAAAACGTAGTAGCGGTCAAGGAAAAAGAAAGAACACATGCAAACTGAAACGTTTCACAAGTACAACGCTGGATCGAAAGTTTTGCATGCATAAATACATTTACATCAGTAATAGAAACGTGAATGATGCAAAAATGATGTTACAAAGCGTGGCTGATGATGGTTTGAAGAACAAAAACGAGATGAGGGAGACGCCGGGAGGATTTTCTTTGCAAGAACAAGTGATTGCCGATGGAACCTTCAGCTGGAAATGATGAAATCGAGAGTGTTATGATATGGGAGGGTGTCGGCTGGTTGGGAAGGGATTAGTTTTAGGTTAAGGGCTAATTATATAATATTTAAATTGTTAATGAATTAATTAATGGGCCCAAATTTGTTAATTTAAAGTTTAAATAGATTATTAAGCCCAATAAGCTTAAAAGTAGGCCCATTAAATCCAAACACACTCCCGAAAAATATTTTGTGTTGAAAACCTTTTGAAAAAATTAGTCGAACCCCTCAAAAAGTCCATCGATTCGATAGAATTTACGTACCGTTAAAAAATAAAATCATGCGGGTAAAAATACCCAATAAAATCCCATTTTTGAAAAATACCCTTAAAACATCTTATATTAATTAATAAAAATAATTTTTCTTAAAATTCTCCTGTCTTCGTTCCTCGTTCGAGCGTGAAATGCACCTAGAAACCCTAATGCATGAACTTTTAAAATTCATGAAATAAATTCTACCACGCATGAATTATGCATAAAATTCATAAAAATAATTAAGCACATAATTTAAAAATAAAAATCTTAGATTGCATGCATTCCAGTTACGTGAATTAAATTCATGGACCTTACAGCTGTGGTCAATCTCGTATTCAATTCAAGAAAACTAGCTTCACATTCATATGACCAAATGAATCGTTGATTCTTCTGTGTCAGTTGAGTAATAGGTTTAGCTATTTTCGAAAATCCTTCAATGAAACGACGTTAATAACCGGCTAAACCCATGAAGCTGCGGATCTCAGGAACATTCGTAGGCTTTGGCCAATTCAATACGGCTTCAACCTTAGCAGAATCAACATATATGCCATGTCTTGAAATGACGTGGCCTAAAAATACCACTTTGTCTATCCAGAATTCACATTTGGACAACTTAGCATATAAATGGCTATTACGAAGAGACATCAACAGCGTAGATAAGATAACACTCATCCCCGTTAACTAACAGTCGAGATATTTCCAAATAGGATACCAATGGAATTTTGGCTTTAGAACCCTTACCATAAAAATTCCACTTGGGTCCATCAACAGGTTGAAATCGAACCACTCCATGAAAACAATCGACAGTAGCTCAATTGGTTGTCAAGATATCCATGCCAACAATACAATCAAAGTCGTGCATTGGGAGGACAATAAAATTCAGAAATATCACATTATCCTCATATATCAATACAAAATTATGCACAACTTGTTCAGACAAAATAATCTTTCCTGCCGGCGTGGCTATTGACAAAGTATCATACAATGGCGTACACACAATATCATGTGATGCAACAAATGCATGAGATATGAATGAGTGAGATGCTCCTGTATAAAATAAAACACGTGCAGGATAATCGCAAGGCATGCAAATACCTGCAATCACACCACCAGGAGCTTCTTTCGCCTGATCCTCGGTCATGGCATACACTCTAACTTGAGGAGGGCCTTGGGCACTCTGACTACCAGGTCCTCGATATCGTGGAACATTTGACTACTGAAAAGAGAGAACAGGAACAACAGGTCTTATCATACTGGGGCCACCTCTAAATCCTGGTTGGGGTTGGGAAGAAGTCGTATCCCTATTCGGACATACACGACGGACATACACGAGAGAAATGGCCTTCCTGCCCACATTGATAACAAGTACCAAACATACCTCGACACTGCTCAATAGTATGTTTGCCTCCACAATGGCTACAATATGGAGCAATAACGGGGCTCTCTCTTTAGGATCCACTGGCTCGAGTAAGATGAAGAAACAGAAACAGTCTTCTTAAACTTTCTACCTTTCGGACGCCAAGTAGGCTGTTGAGCTGCTACTTGAGGTGGAGGAACATACTGAGGACCTCCTCGCCTTAGTCCAGCTTCGGCTGCCTTTGCTCATTCAACTACCTCTACATAGCTAGTAGGCAAACCAGAAATGACAAAAGTATAGATAGCAGGATGCAATCCATTCACAAACCTGTTAGATTTCTCTTTTGCATTTGCTGCTACATGAGACACATATTTCATCATAGTAGAAAATTTTGAATCATATTCTGCAACAGTCATCGTTCCCTGCTGGAGACTATTGAATTCATTCTCTTGGGCAATATAATACGAAGGAAGAAAATACTGCTCCAAAAATTGGGCCTTGAAGACATCTTATGTGACTTCAACACCGGCCTCTTTCAATCCACTCTCAGCGGCTTCCCACCAAGATTTTGCTCGGTCCTTTAATTGATAGAGAGCAAGTTTCATTCGCCGAGCCTTTGAATATTCAACAATTAAACAAATGCTCAATATCCTTCAACCATGCTTCAGCTCTTTCTGCAATCTCAGTGCCAAAGAACCTCGTGGTTTCAAGTCTTGAAATCGAGCCATCACCAGATCCATGGACATTCCTTCGAATTGTCCAACCATCCTTTCAGTACTACTACTCGTAGTTTCATTTGTGGGATCCATCTACAAAATATAGTATGAATATCACAAATACATATCCATGATACATCAACATTATCTCAACTCTTTAATCTCATCAATAACTTACTCAAACTAATTCAAACAAGAGCAAGTAATACAAATAAATCAAACACATACGCACAATTCATTTGTACCTATTCAAGTGTACACGAGACTCAATTGAGCATTCCCAGCAATTCTCTGATACCATACAGTGTGGGGCCCTTAAATCCTAATCGTGATTCCAATGCAATTTAATTAGGATTAATTAATTACAGTGGAAAACGAGTTAAAATTTTCTTTACAATGAGCCCAAAATATCTCATCTATTATTTGAATACTAAAAATAGTATTTCATCTCACATCATAAAATATGCCCACACATAATCAAACCCAACCACATACAAACATCTCATATTCTCGGGACATGCCCCGATATATAGATACATATATACACTAGGATGGACAATAACACCTCAAACATCAACTGTGACTCCCTCCAGAAGCATCTTCTCCGGTCTCCTGATATCCTAGAGTACCTATCATTGCCCACAAACAAAGACAACAACAGCCCCCTCTGGGGTGAGCAAAGATCAGTCTGAAACAACCACAATATATACCACAAGTATCTAAACAATGATAAATGGTATGCAATGCATGTATGTCGTGGAGGTATCAGGTCAAATGCCCATCGCTCTGAGCATATCTCAAAATCAATCGAATCACTATCAAATCAATACTCGATCTGGCACACTGGCCTCAATCAGCGATGATCATATGATAGCATCGGCAAAGGGCCATCAAATCTCAAATCTCAATCAATCATCAAGGCCACTAATGACTATGTTTTAAGGGTGACGTAATGCCAAACATAGTATCATGTTCACAAACTCCAGAATCAAATCCAATCATATCAAGGTATCCAAGGATCATAGCTCAACATGTATGTCATGTATGGTACATCAACTCAACAAATAAGGCATATAGACACATATTCTCAGTCAAATCAATCAAACATATATCATATGATACAGATACCTGTCGTATATTACTTGATCACAACACACCTCAATTCTTCGTTCCAGGTGATGTAGCTTGAAGATATCAGCATAAAAATCTATGTACATCAGTAACATATTCATTTCAATCAATAACATCATTCAAAATCAACAATATAAGTTTCAAATATCTTTTGAAACTTTGAAAATTCATATCAAATTGAAATCATAACATAATTCAATTACGACTTCAAAACTTAGTTTCTTATCGGTTATTCTACCACATATATAGATCTCGACTTCAAATACATGCTATTTCAGTACTTCAATAAATAACGGTGCGGAAACTAGAAGAAACTTACCTCAATAGAAAGCTCTCGATGCGATGATTCCGAATATATAACTCGTTTCAAGTTTGGACAATGTTTCGAGGTGATTTCATACAATAGAATTCGAGTTTCTTTCGTTTATCTCTTTCTCTCGACTGAAATGAAATGAATTTACACTTACTGCAGCTCATTCTTATCACTTCGCCCATTGGCGGTTTCGCGCTCGGATGGTAACATCTCGCGCCCTAGCGCGAGGTGTTCTGTCCCCCGAGTGCTGTTTGTACCGCGCTCTGGCGGTAACATCTCGTGCCCGAGCGCGAGATGTTCTGTCCAACTTGCTCGGTTCTGATTTAGCACAAGTGGTAAACATAAAAGTTGTAGATCTATGTCTTGGATTTCATTTGACACTGACCTCAGTCAATTTGGATATCAAATGCCAGAGTTATGCTAATTCTTCCAAAATGTGTTAGTGCAGAAATTGCAATGCACATGTTACACTTCAAGATGATTTTGCCCCTATTTTCAAATAGATTTGTACAAAACTCAAAACATGAAAGTTTTAGTACTATATATTAGATTTTCAATGAAATTGATTTCATTTCATTTGGACTAATACTCAGATAATTATGCTAAAAACGTAAAATGTGTCATTTTTCTATTGCGGTTCAACATATCATTTAATGACAAATCAATTTCTAATACAATCTTTCATTATCACAACATATTTTCTCTAATCACATAACAAACTCATGAATTACCGATAATCACAATATAATTTATGATAATACAATACACGGTCCTTACATTCACCAACCTCATTTTCATCTCTAATTGAAGCTAGATACATCAAATATAGAAATTGCATCTCATGTATGTATTTTGTTCATAATTCTCTTGCGTTATATAAGGTACAAAGGTAGATTGAATTATGCTTGAAGTTGGGAAAGTATGAATATTCTCCATGAATTTGCAGCTTAGAAACATCGTTAACTCGCTTCTATTTTTATTCTTCGAAGTGGAGTGAGTGAATTTCGATCCTTGCTGCACCACATGAACCTTATGTTGTATGTTGCTAATGATTTATGCTTATAGTCCTTTCCCTTTCATATGTTAAGAATTATGATTTATGAAGTTATATGTCAATATGATATAAACATGATGATATACATGTGAATTTTCTAATGAAAAGGACTATAAAACTAACATGTTTTTACCAGTGTTTGATCAATGTTTGAATGAATATGACTTAAATAGCAATATGTTAATTGTGATAAATACATGACATATATAAAAGCCACAACACAAGAATATGAAGATATATCCACAATACATCAACGTGGTGGTAAATACAAGAAAGATGAAAAAACTTCAAAAATTGATAGGCTGGACAATTAGCATTATTGATATGCATTACATTGAACTGTGAAAGTCGTATTATGATATGAATCAAGTTATACAAACCATCAATGTCATATTGTTATTATTTCCTTTAAATATGGATGATATGATTGTTTTAAAAGAGGTTATCTTTCATTTCATGATCATGGTATATGTACGTTATTATATAGAATTCACTTGCTGAGTTTTCCAAAATCATATATTTAGATTCATGTGGCACCTATCATAAATGTTAGCTCAATATCGGTTTTTCTAGGTGGTGCATGAAGTCATATGCCTCAATGTTATTGTTTCCAAGGAATGATTGTATCATGACGTATCAAGTGTTAGAAAAGTGAGAAACATATGGTTTTAGCCAGTACTTATATAAATATATGTTTGCATAAATATGTTGGGATGAATTATGTCTGTATGTTTTAAGAAGTTAATAAATGAGTTCATGTAAATATAAGTCAATGAAGCTACTATGGATATAGGTATGTTTTAATCATATATTGAATGTCATATGTAGTCTTCCTACATGTGAAAGAAAAATTTAAATCTATGCTAATGTTAATAACTATGACTATGAAGAAGTATATTTGTTTTTAGTTTATGAATTTTCATTGTTTTATTCTAGAAATGAGACATGTAGTTAAGTCTAATTTATGGGGAAATACTGTCGAAATTTTTGAAAATACTAAGCCGGCCATTATTCTCCACTACAAGAAATTCTGCATATAACAACGCACATACGACAACGGTTTTATATAAAAACCGTTGTCTTTTGGGGGTCAAATACAACAGTTTTTAAAAACGTTGTCTTTTTGAATGAGAACGACCATACAGAAGACAATAATTTGTTCAAAAGGGGCAAAGTCTAGGATATGGATCAAGGGATGGTTATAAAGATAGTAAATGAGGATACCAACATGCCAAAGCCCCCATCCCATAAAAACCGCTATGAGCTAATTGTGGAAAACCACATTCAAGAGAACGTATGAAAGGATCAAACATGTGATTTAGATGCAAAGGCACATGGCATGTATCTAAAGACTATCCAAGAGCAGCGGGGAAAGAGCAGGGTCACATCTTTTCCATGACCAAGTAAGAGACAAACTCCATCTCATCGGTTATTACAGGTAACATTTTCATTTCATGCAAAGTAGCTACTACATTGATTGATACATGAGCTACTCATTCCTTTATGTCTGAAAATATTATACGGATATTGGACATTGCTTCAGGGGAAGAAATTTGTCCATCACGATTAATTAGAACTTGTACAATGCAAGTACATGATTCGAACTTATATGCCTATTTCATTGTAATTCCAATGATTACCTTTGATGTGATATTGACAATAGATTGGTTATCTATGTTTCATGTGCTTATTGACTGCCAAAGATAAACGGTGCATTTCCTCACAGAAGGAAGCGAGCCAATTCCCATAACCAATTCAGCTACGCAATTTATTGTTCTTTTTGTGTCAGCATTAAAAACCTAGAAACTGTTACAGAAGGGATGTTAGGGTTCTTTGTACCGTGGTTGATATAAGGAGGGAATCAGAAATGAAGCTTACAAATATAGTTGTTGTACAAGAACATCCAGATGTATTTCCAAAAAATGTACCAGAACTTCTACCTGAGCGAGAAATTAAATTTTTAATCGATGTTGTTCCTGGTATAGCTCCCATACACATAACACCATCTAGAATGGAACCAACAGAGATGAAAGAATTAAAAGAACAACTACAAGATTTGTTAGACAATGGTTTCATTCGGTCGAGCTTCTCGCCTTGGGTGCACATGTTTTGTTTGTGAAAATATTGATGGATCTTTTAGACCGTGTGTCGACTATAGAGAGTTAAAAAAAGTCATTATTAAGCATAAATATTCTTTTCCTCGAATAGATTCTTGTTTGACCAATTACAGAGGGCGTAAATATTTTAAAAGATATATTTACGCTCATGGTATCTTCAACTGAAAATCAAGGAAGCTGATGTTTTGAATAATGCTTTCAGGACCAGGTATTGGCACTAAGAATTCCTTGTAATGCCATTTAGTATAACTAACGCTCCAACAATGTTTATGGATTTAATTAATAGAATTTTCAATCCTTACTTGGATGAATTTGTTATCGTATTCATTAACGATATTATGATTTACTCAGAAACAAGATAAGCTCATCGAGAACATTTGACTACAGTGTTGCAAAATTGAAGAAATGTGAGTTTTGATTAGACCAAGTGATTTTTTTTTGGGGCATGTCATTTCTAGGGACGTGGTTGCAGTTTATCCAAACAAGATTGAGACAATCAACACCTGGCCTATCCTTATGACTATATCTGATGTGCGTAGTGCTCCAGCCTTGACGGATAGATACTTGTCCACAATGTTGGCCAGCAGTATGTACTGCACCTTCAAATTTTGCTTCTCAGTAGGGATTCAGATAGTTCTTCCATCCAAGTAAAACTCGGTGCTTCAGATTTCAGCATTCCCATTTGGAAGATATGAGACTTTGCCAAACCGGTGGTAAGCAATTCCACTAAGTCCCCAAAATTTTTTTGGGAGATGATATAGTTTGTTCCTCTGATAGTGTAGATGATGTTTTCATGTTCAATCCTTCCGGATGCAAAATATTGCATTACAATGGCGAGGTTGAAGATAGAACCGTAAGAGAGAAACTTCCTTAGACCGAAAGCTTCGATAATTTCTAGAACAAAAGAGATTGACTCAATCGTCATTGAAAAAACGACCTCAAAGTTTAAGCCAAGGCGTGTCTTTTGGATCAACATCTTTGAACTGTTAAGAAAATGCTAAGAACCAATGAAAGCACGGAAGATTTTTAGAGTAAGAAAGCAAAAATATGTACCGGATAGAAAATTGTTTTATCAAGCTCTGCATATTTTTACTTCATTATAATGCAATATAATGTGATAGATTATTCTCCCAAAAAATATGCACTATGATAAATCTACCAAACTAAGAATATTTCTGAAGTAAGAAAACTTAGTGTCTGATAGCTGTTTTGTAAGAATATATAATGCCTGTTGATCAGTTGAGACGTATTCCAGTCGAATCTCCTTCTTCATGACATGATCTCTAATGAAGTTATGTCTAATGTCAATATTCTTTGTTTTGTAATGCATCACGAGATTGTATGTTATGGCAATAACATCTGTATTATCACAGAAAATAGGAGCTTCACTCGATCGTTCCCATAATTTCCGAGCTGTTGTTGAATCCATAGGATTTGTGCACAACAACTTCCGGCTGCGAGATATTTTACTTTAGCGGTTGAAGTGACCATTGATTTCTGCTTCTTGCTGAACCAAGATATCAGTCTATCTCCAAGAAATTGAAATGATCCACTGGAGCTTTTCCTGTCAATCTTTCAACATGTGTAAACTACACCAGAATATCAAATAGGGTTAAAACTTCAGTCTTTGGGTCACCAAAAACTCATACTGATAGTGCTTTTAAGATATTTAAATATTCGTTTAGCGGCAGTGTAATGAGGTTATTTTGGATGAGCTTGGAATATAGCACAAAGACACACTGCAAACATGATATCTGGTCGACTAGCAGTTAGATATAATAGTAATCCAATGAGACCACGATGGATTTAAAAAAAAAAAAGAAGCTAGGGAGAGCTTCTTAATTGTAAAAAGGAAACGTCTAAGAGTCCGGAGATCTCCCAAGCTCAGGCATTCCAACATAAAAGTCATAATTCCTAACAGGGTTGTTGAGCAACCACCGTCGAATTGATAGAGAAGTGATCAACTGAATGCTTGCTTATTTCCATCGCTTTCTTAGTTTCTGCAGATTTGGTGGATCGTCTTTTAGCAATTGGGATCATAAGTGTATTCTATCGCTATATCATAAATCATGCCAACTTCATCCTCGAAGTCCTTTTTTTTGGCCTATTAAATCCAAAACTGGGCTCATAGGTTTCTTTCTAGATAATACCTTATTTGAATCTGAAGATGGGGTTGATTTTACCAATATATTCATAGGAGGCAATTGCATCTTATCATCTTCATCTCTTAGCCATGGCCCATACGAATATTTCAACGCATTAATATATAAATCACAAGCAGCAAGTGGACACTCTTTGAATTGGTGTCCAATTTGACCATGATTGTAACAATATTCTGGCAGCCTTTCATAATGAAGAAGAACTCCCATGGGCGAGAGATGGGGATCCAGAGAAAGTTTAACAACCTGACGAAGAGTCTTATGCACCTCAATTTTAACACGGATATGAATAAAAGTTCCCAGACATCTTCCCCATCTACTTAGATACATATGCCAATATTGTTGCCAATGATAGTCCCAACCTCTGGAATCATCCTTGAAGGAGGAATATTTGATGCTCTCCTCCATATAGAAGTTGTGGGCAAAGAGCCACATCCCCCATATAGAATCCCTTAAACCTCTTCAGAAGAAGCAACGAGAGTGAAAAGTTCTATGTGTAGGACCGAGCGCTTGCTCCTTTACCAAAAGCTATAGCTGGTGGTAAATGTACAACTCAAAGCTTTTAAACCGCACAGCAGCTCAAGCACCACGATTCAATCGCTCTACCAAGTAGGGACAATTATTGTACCCAACAATCTATCTCCCAATAATTGTACTCATTGCAATCAATTAGAGTCGAACCCATGACATTGGCTCTGATACCAATTGTAGGACCGAATGCTCGTCGCTTTACCAAAAGCTATAGTTGGTTGTAATGGTGCAACTTAAATATTTCAAATAGCAGAGCAGCTCAAGTACCACTGTTCGATCGCTCTATCAAACAGGGACAATTATTGCACCCAACACCATGGTTCCATAGACATAATCTGATCAATGTCTACTTCATTTGGAAAAGTTAATAAAAAGTGATTATTGGATGACATCTTAATTTTCATGCCTTCAATCCTCCAGATTTGGGTAATAGTATCCACTACGCCTTCTTGTTAACCAATTTTGTTGTGAGGAGCTTGCCCACCAAACCCACCTCCTCCTTTTTGTCACTATCTCTGGACTTGCTTCAATCGTAGTTTCTTCCGCCAGAGTAAGGTTAAAAGAAGACCGGTCGTAGAGAAGCTCATTCATTGTTACCTAATCGACCGGTCTCCTACTGTAACAAGAAGCTAATTTCATCGTCGACAGTGAGGTTTGTGATGTGATAAAAAGAAAACATGCACAACACCTTAACTTAGATGAACAATATTTTTACAAGAATAAGTCAAGAGCATACTCTCATAGTCAAGCTAGAAAGAAAAAAACTCCAACATGATTAGTTGAAATAAGTGATTGTAGACTATCATGAGAGTAGGAGTGAGAAAGATTTCGGTTAAACTGAATTAACTGACCGAACCGAGCTAATTTGGAAATTCGGTTCGGTTATTTCGAAAATTCGATTTTCAAATTTTAAAAAAAATCGATTATATCAGTTAATTCGGTTCGGTTACAGTTTTCAAAATTTTAAAATCGATTAACTGAATTAACTGATATAATAAATACTTTTATATATTTTTAAAATTTTAAATTTAAAATCAACCTTAATTCTAATCTAATTCTAAACACCTTGGTTTTCTCGTTCTCACTTCTCTATTCTCCACTCTTGACTTCATCTGCCGCCCACCCATCTCTCGTCACCGGTCGAGACGCCGCCCGCCCATGTTATGTTATTTTATAAAAAAACATGTATTAATTGTGTTCAAACAAAACTTACAAATTTGTGATGTATGTGATTTTAGGTTTTTATGCATTTTTGTAAACTGTAGTGTTAAGAAAAATTACATATATAATTAAAGTTAAATAACAAATTTTTTCTAAAGCTAATGATGACTGAATTAATCGATTTTAATTCGATTTGATTTTCATCGGTTATTAAAATTAATTCGGTCGGTTCGGTTATGCTGGTTCGGTTCAGTCGGAATGCTCACCCCTACATAAAAGTATCCGTTTTAAAAAAAATACTATTCAAATGTATCCAACATGACATATTATTAAGTTTAAAAAAAAACATGACATGATTATTTTTATAAATAAATATTGATTGTACCCTAATCTATATTGGTATTCTAATGTTTTGGTTAGATAAAATGATTTAGATTTGAGTAAATAAATATTGATTGTAGCATACTCTATATTGGTATTCTAATGTTTCATTTAGATCAAATAATTTATATATTTGAGAAAGTATTTGGAAGAGAATTTGAACTCACTCAATGTTGAGATAAACTTGAAATCTTCAATGATTAAAAAAAAAAACTATTTGAGCTTTAAAACTCATTAACAAATATATTTGTTTACTTTTTTTAAATTTGAAAAAACTAAACTTAAAAAACAATAATTGTTTTACGAAATTAACCATATTTTATCATTCCACACGGTAGTGTGAAAAGCGGCCACGTTTACCTGACGACGCTCGTTCCACATCCCGAAAAAGTGCACCACTTTGAAATCGGGAAGCGCAAGTCCAATTACATTGCATTCATTGTACTTGTCATTTTAGATTTTTTTTGAAATTTTGAAAATATTAGATTAATCATTTTACCCACATTTCTTGAACTGTTGATTGCTTGGAAAACCTCATATAATTTTTTTTTCTTAGACTGCTATTAAGTATTCAAGAAATCCGATTGGGTCTATTTAATTTTTCTACCTTTGCCGTTTGTTCCAAGCACCCTTTTATCCTCTTCCTCACCTCTACTCAACCATCATCTTGAAATCTTGTATAAATCCGCGTCGTGTGAATTGATCTCTAAGTTATTTGCTTCCTTGATCAATTTCTTTGCACCCGTTTCTGAATTTTAATTTTTTTTTATATATTTTTCGGAGAACATTAGAGGATTCAGGTATTGGGAGAGATGGGGAGGGTGTTTGTTGTATTTCTTGAAGGAAAGATCTACAGTTGCAAGCACTGTGGGACACATCTTGCTCTCAGTGAAGACATCATGTCCAAGGTTTTGTGATAATTTCCTTTCAATTCGTGGAAAAGATCAAATTTTTTCTCTCTTTTGAGCTGATGATTAACCTTCTTATTACTGTTTCCGGACGGATGCGAAATCTTGAATTCAGGGGATTGTTTTTTTTATAATTTTGATTTTATAATTTTGATGAGTGTCCATGGGGAGTGGTTGACTTTCTTCATTTGATATTGATTGTTATGGGACGAATTTCATTTTTCTTCCATGTTTTGTGTGTGTGGAAAATGTTGGATTGAGTGAAGTCCTCTGTCTCTTGTGCAAGAGGAGTCTTATTTTCAATTTGGTTGTATATAGAGCTATTATCATGATGCCGCACGAATCATAACTTGATTGCTGATGATTTTATCTCGATGATAGAATCATACTGTCTACAAAAATCTACACCCGTATGTTTGATTGCATGATTGCGGAAACATGTTATTACATTCATTATGCTGTGTTCTAGGATTTTTTCTGTTGCTATTTTTTAATCTAAGATATATGTAAGTTGATATTTGAGCCACAATGATTTGAGAGCGCCGAGGTTTATCCCAACTGTGTCCTTGGAACAAGCCGCCCGTGAAGATAACTAATGCATCGCCGCATTCGTTGATCCATTGTAGAGTATAACTATGTTTAAATAAACATCTTTGCAGGGTAATTCGAGATTGGTATTGGGGAAGGTGTAATCTTGGCAAAATCCAAGACTTGTGTGGTTTAAACTCTTAGTGTGGTCAATATTGTAGGCTAAATGAGTGTCACCATTTGGGGTAAAACAAGTCGAAACCAGTCAAGCTTTCTTAATTTATGAGACTCGTGTCTAGACTCGTGAATTTTTGTCAAGTTTGAGCTGCTCAATGAGCTCGTGTTACAAATTATCTGATTCAAAATAGAGTGCAAATTAGGATATCCTACGCTATATCACGAAGAAAAGGTTGGATCGTAGTTTAATAGGAAAAAATTACATATGAAAATAAATTTTAAGCAGTATAATTTTGTAGCATATAACCTATATAAATAAATAGTAATAGTACTAAAAGCTTGTTTGGAATGAGTATGCAGTAATTTGATCTCGAGTTGAATGGCTCACTCTCTAGTTTAGCTCATCTTGTACTCTTGATCGCCATAGCATATTAGTCTTTTATGGCATGCATTTTAGCTATTGACTTATGTTTTGCATTGTGGTTCTTTGCTTCAGTCTTTCCACTGTCGGCATGGGAAGGCTTATCTCTTCGATAAGGTGTAAGTTCTCCTTAATCTAATCTTCACCAAATCTTCAAATGAAGGCCCTATTTTTTTCTTTTTTTCATGACTCTATGTTATTAATTTATCGGGCTTGGCGGGGGCAACTGATTGTATTTTAAGTTATAGCACATGGTTCAAAGATTATTTCCTGGCAAGTCTTTGGATCAACTACAAGGGCTTAAAGCTTTTTACGCATTAATCAAACCTTTGGTGTTATGAGCTTGCAACTAACTCTAAACGAATGATGTTCAATTTACTTCGCACAGATATGTAGAGTTCATTTTCCTCTGTATTTGTAATCACTTCCTGTACTGTTGTCTTAGTCAATAGTAAGCATGTTCAATATTATTCATCTTGGTAATTAATCCTCCCGAAGCCTAATCTGCATCCTTAATTTATTCAAAGTATTTGTTTCGAGTGATACTCGAGAAGCGTAATGAAGCCAGGTGGATTTAAATGCTTAAATAGGGAAGAATAAACATAAAAGGAAAATATTCCCACTCATGTAATTGCAATGAGCAGCGCAAAACGGAAGAAATATATGAAAACATTCAGATTAGCCCTAGTGAGCTGCCACTCAAGGGCGATTTAGAATAAAGCATTTGTTTCTTTTTTTCCTAAATGACTCACTCAGCTGTTGTGGCTCGAACCTTAGACTTGTGCGTTAGAAAACCTACAATTCATTTTGTTACCCATGCATTTCCTTTATTAATTTTATGTAGAGTAAATGTAACATTTGGGGAGAGAGAAGAAAGGATGATGACAACTGGAATGCACATAGCTGCTGATATCTTCTGTGTCCTATGTGGTTCACTTGTTGGATGGAACTATGTAAGATCCACATTCGAGGAAACGACTAAACCTTTTGGATGTTTTAACCATACTGATATTTTGTTTGATTCTCTCCAGGAAACTGCTCAAGAAAAGAGTCAAAAGTACAAAGAAGGCAAATCTGTTCTTGAACGGTGTGTTAGCAACATATTTTGGCATTATACAGTTTAGTGTAAAAATGGTTGCATGTTTCTGAGATGCCTTGTTTCCATCGAACAGGTTCAAGATTTGTGGCCCCAATGGAAGTAGATACTGGGTCGGCCATGACGTACACAGTGGAGGAAGCGACGCAGATGATGTGTGATGGAATATTGACATCTAAAGATGTATCTATTTACTCATAAATGCATGCATGTACAGGTTCATTCTTTGAGCTCTTTGTTCTTGCTCTTGAACTGATGGATTCTGCCGCTATGTTTATTGTACATAATACTGCATAATCAATACAATTATAAGAAAAAAAATACTAAATTTCCATTTATGTGGTCTCAATTTTTGGATTTTGATCAAGGTTTAGTTTCTAAACGTTCATTATTCTTAATAATATAACTTTTATCCTTTCTCATAGATGCTATATCATTAATTTCGGGTAAAAAATTGGAAAAATATCCACCATGTTCGCTCACGGTATATCTGTTCCATGTTCAGCCTCCTGGTACCATTGTCCACTAGCCGAAAATGGGATTAATTAGCAGGATGACCTCCATCCTCTCCCTCCTTCAAAACATAACCTTCTTTTAATTTAATCTCTTAAATGATATAAATAAATTATTTAAAAATAAATAAATAAAAGCCTCCAATATTAACATACAAACTCTCTAATTTTCCTGAAATCCTCATTTATGCTATAGCTCACGTATTATTCGAAATATAGTCTCCACCCAACGACCATCAAAGACCATCTTCTCCAACACAACGATCTAGGCCAGAAACGGTCAAAAATCATCTTCTTCTGCTTGTTGAGAAGAACCCTAATCGCTGGAGAAATTTCAGATTTTGTGTGAAACTATTAGTGTTTGTGTAGCAATTACAATTTTGTAAACTTATGAAACCAAAGTTCTCCGCCAAAAACTATCTTATCCATTATCGTCTAAAGCATCATCATGTTGATGCCATCATCGTAGGTACACCACAACCACGACCATAGTTGAAGCAAAACCAAGACAACTCAAATTCAAAAATTACAATGGCAAAAGAGTTTCTGTAAGTTTATTTACATATTTTGACACAAAATATTGTAAAATTTGTTGTTGAAGAATCCGGGAGTTGTTTAGTTTGAAATATTCTTGTATACGTATGCATTTTCTAGGTTGCTAGTTTTGATACTAATGGTTGGCGACCATTGAATATAGTTCAAACTTGCCAAACCAAAAAACGGTAGTCGTGACCCGTTTGAACTGTATCCAATTGTACCTATACGAGAATCCAAAATCAGCAGCGTAAAAAATTCATACCCATACAAGAATATTTCAAACTAAATATGTAACGTACCGTACTTTTAAACTATTTAAAATTTATGGAAAAATAAAAATTTTCTTAAATAAGAAGTAAACCTTCATTCAAAAGCTATTCATCCAAAATATTTGTAATACAAAGATCACAAATAAAGTTTGCTAAAAGTGTTTGTTTAAAATCTCATAACCAGAACATAAATCAGAGTATTTTGATCATTGCATGAAAATCTTAAAACATGGGCGGTCCTCGGGTTAACCTCCTGCGCAGTCCAAGTCGGCTCATTGGTCCCCACCTTTCGTCTCCTCAAACTCGTCCTCACCTGCATCGATCAAGTCTAGTGAGTCTAAAGACTCAACACGTATAAACTGGAAGTAACGAGTAATGCGTAGTAAAACCACACGCAACTCAAAATAGAGCGTACATATTGGAAACGTAAATTTGAACATGATAACATAAACGTACTTGAGTGTGATCATAATAGCATAACACAGACGTGCCATAATCATAAAAACTTTTCTTAAACATGCATGTATACTTGAACATACAGACTTCATCATTTTGCGTAGAGGCATGTTTCAAAGCAAGTGACCCATAACATAATCACCTGATCAGACTAAACCACAGTATTGGGATGTCAGGGACGTATCCACTGCCACATACATGAGATCCCCGTTCATAATGTAACAGGCTGATTGGTCCACGTTCATAATTTAACGCTTTCCAATCTCGATCTAAACTCGTTCATAATTTAACGGGCGGATGGATTGGTCCCCGTGCATAGTTTAACGCTTTCAAATCCTAAACATAATTTGGTCACAAGACATTTAGCATACCTCAAAAACTTAAAATATTTTCTTGCACGTCAAACATACTTACTTGGCGTTGTGGGATTCGTTGGACTTCGATTGGGGCCATTGCCGCACTTACTAACATGAATTCCAATGCTTAATCTTGCATAAATAAGACGTAAATATTATGCTTACTTACGTGCTCGATCAATTCCTTATGACGTTTTAAAATTCCCATGACTCGACCTTGTATATCATTGTACTAAACCGTGATATCAAACCTCAAAGCATACTATAAAATTTTCCCAAAATGACAAGCACACGGACCTCGTGCCCAGGTCCGGCTCCGGGTCCGTGTCCGTGTGGTGAAGTGTGTCGTGAAGAAAAGGGAAGGCACGAACCCCGTGCCTAGGTCCGGGTAGGGGTCCGTGTAGACTCTGCGATTTGACCCTTCGAAGAAAACAAAGGCACGGACCCCGTGTTCTGGTCCGTGTCCCCGCGGTAGGAGAAAACCCACGAATTTTTCTGTGCAAGAATTTCTTAACGTTCTAAACTCGGTTGCACGGACTATGAACCGGCACCCCGAGCCCCATCTTAGCATGCTACTACATTGAAACATTGGTACAAACACCTCGAAACAATGGCGTTAAACCTACGACACAATGCAACTCAAAACATGGAGATTGACATCAAATTGTTCCCTACGACTTCTAGCGAATTCAAGTGCCTATCGACACTAACCGGTAACCCACATGCCAACTCAACATCATACTAAGCATACCTATGCGTAGCAACGATCGCCCGTCGATCTCCAACGAAGCCTGCAACAATAAAACTTCAAGAACGCATCAATACATAATTTTCTGAAAAACGCAGTTTGAGCAGTCCCACGAAAAACTCCATATCTCACTCAATTTTTGTCCAAAAATTTTGAATCTTATATCAAATCGAAGATATCAAAACGTTCTACAATTTTTGTGTTAAAAGTTTTCTCAGAATCACGACCTAAAAATCGCAGTATTTAAAATGACAGCAAAAACGTAAATTTGTGATCTAAAATCGTTTCAAAATTGATCTAAACATGATTGCTCAAACTTCTACTCATCTCACATGAATTTTTACGCATAAATATCAACACGACGCATAATATGACGAGATCGATACATGAATGAAAGAATATACATGCCTTTTGATAATTAAAAATACCGAAACGACGATACCGACGCGGGGAAAGATGCGAGGTTGATCCGGGACGAACGTGGCTCGATTTTTCTTGAAGAAAAGTGACGAAAACTTGCTGGGAAATTGAAGAGGGAGGGGCGACTACTAGAGGAATAACAAAGAACCCTAGTTATCTATTTTTTTGTTTTCAAATAATTGAAATGAAATGAAGAAGATGAAGGGTGCAAAAGTGTTTTAATGTGTATGTGTGTACGTGTGTGGTGTGTGTAAAAATGGGTGTGTGCGTGAGTTTAGTAATTAGGGAGAAATTATGTGCTTAATTAAATAATTAATGGCCTAATTAAGGGATAATCATGCATGGGTAAATAATTAATAATGGGACAAAATTGTGCTTAATTAATAATTAATTGCCTAATTAGGGATAATCATGCATGAGTAAATAATTAATAATAAAATAATACTAATCTAATACTAATTTTTCTAACACCTCTAATTTAAAATAAAATGCACAAGTGACACATCTTTAAAAATTTAAAAACTTATAAAATCACTTAATAATCAAATTAGGGTTTAAAAATGATAGAAACTAAATAAATCATTTAAAATAACACTTTCTTGTCTTAAAATAAAATACCAATTTTAAAGTTGCCAAAATCGTCATCGGTCTCCTTTCCTCGATCCCGCATCGAATAATCTCCTGAAACATGAAACCCAAGCAAAATGTTTTAACGTGGATCAACTAAACATATTATAATTTAAAATAATGCAAATTCATAAATCGAATTAAAATCCAAATTAATGAGATAAACATGCGTTAAAACCATTTAATACAATACATAAGAAATTTAATAACTTGTATGCATGTGGTTCGCGTGGACCTCAAATTTTCGGGACATCACAAAATATTTTCCGAGCAACAAATTTTACAATATTTAAGCGAAAATATGTAAATAAACTTATGAAAACACTTTTACCCGACATTATAATGTTTGAATTTGAGTTGTTGCCAATGGAAGATGACAGTGGTGTTGCTTCAACTATGGTCTTGCTTGTGATGTTGGTGCGACGATAATCATAGATATGGTGATGCTTCAGATGATAATGAAGAATGTAGTTGGTGGCTCAGAATTCTAGTTCCTTAAGTTTACAATAATAGAATTTATTCACATGAAACTATAATTTTCCGGTCCAAAATGGAAAGAGAAGAAGATGGTTTTTGATGATTGTTTGGGTCTTGTGGAGATTGTTGGGTTAGACAAGAAGATGGTGTTTAATGGCTGCATTGTGGAGACTAAGTTTTGGAAAATACATGATATCGCATAAGCGAGGATTTGGGAAAATTGGAATGTCGTAAATTTTTTAAAATAAAAATTTAGTGAATGATATTTTTGTCATTTAAAAGATTAAATTGAAAGAAGGAATTTTTTTGAAATAGTAGGATGGAAGTCATATTCCTAAATAATCATTTAAAATGATAAGTGATGCACACAATTATGGACAATTTAAAAATACCGTAAGTGTGTTTTTGTTCGCCTTAGTTGTTCTTCATGGGACGCACCGGTATTGTTTGTGAAGAAGAAAGATGGTAGTATACGACTCTGCATTGATTATCGAGAGCTGAATAGAGTTATCATCAAGAATAAGTATCCCTTACCGAGAATTGAAGACTTATTTGATCAATTGCAAAGAGCATCAATATTCTCAAAGATAGATATTCGTTCAGGATACCATCAGTTGAAAGTGAAAGAGTCAGATGTTCATAAGACGGCTTTTAGGACTCGATATGGATACTACGAGTTTATGGTCATGCCATTTGGATTGACCAATGCGCCAGCGATTTTCATGGATCTCTTGAATCGCGTATTTCAGTCGTATCTTGATCAATTTGTTATAGTCTTAATCGACGATATCTTGATTTATTTGAAGAGTAGGGATGAGCATATTCAGCACTTGAGGACGACTCTGCAATTATTCCAAGACAGAAAGTTTTTTGCTAAGTTCAACAAGTATGAGTTTTGGCTTGATAGAGTGACATTCTTAGGCCACATCATTTCTAGTGATATAATTGAAGTTGATCCAAATAAAGTGGAGGCAGTGAAAGAGTGTCCAGTACCGAATAGCGTAACTGAGATCCGAAGTTTCTTGGGACTAGCTGGCTATTATCGAAAGTTTATTTAAGGATTCTCATCTATTGTGGTACCCATGACCGCCTTGACAAAGAAGAATGCAAAGTTGGTATGGGGATCCGAGTGCCAAGACAGTTTTGACAAGTTGAAGCAAGCTTTGATTTCAGCGCCAGTATTATCGATTCCATCAGGGCAAAGAGAGTATCATCTTTATATCGACGCCTCGAAACTTGGTTTGGGTGCAGTTCTGATGCAAAATGACCGAGTTATAGCCTATGCGTTGAGACAGTTGAAAGTCCATGAGAAAAATTACCCCACACATGATCTTGAGCTTGCAGCAGTAGCTATTGCATTAAAGATTTGGAGACATTATTTGTATGGGGAGAAGTAAAAGATTTTCGTTGACCATAAAAGTTTGAAATATTTCTTCACACAAAAAGAGTTGAATATGAGACAACGAAGATGTTTAGAATTGGTGAAAGACTACGACTGTGAGATTAATTACTGTCCGAGAAAAGCTAACGTAGTAGCGGACGCATTGAGTCGAAAGACAGCAGTTACTACCCAATTATCACTTCAGAGACCACTGCAGACCAAGATTCAGCGATTTGAGCTTATAGTATATGCTAGGGCCGAGGCCCCTAATCTTGCCACCATGACAGTATATACGACTTTGAGAGATAGAATCCGTGAGGAACAGTCTAGTGATGAGTAATTGCAAACATGGAGAGTGAGAGATGAATCCAAGGGCCGGAAGTTGTATTCTAAGGTGGATGGTGTAGTTCGTTATCGAGATCGACTATGGATTCTTAGTGACGACTCTTTGAGGGAGCTCATTATGAAATAAGCTCATGACATGCCATATTCCATTCATCCTGGAAGCACGAAGATGTACAAAGATCTTCAATTATTGTATTAGTGGCCGGACATGAAACGAGACATCCTGCGTTTTGTGTCCAAGTGTTTGACATGTCAACAAGTTAAAGCCGAGCATCAGAGGCCAGTGGGGAAGTTTAAGCTATTTCCTATTCTCGAGTGGAAATGGGAAACAATTACTATGGACTTTGTTGTGGGATTGCCGAGGACTATCAAGGGGTTTAATGCGATATGAATGATAGTCGATCGTCTTACGAAATCAGCGCATTTTCTACCTATCAAGACGACATTCAGCATGACAAAGTATGCCGATTTGTATATTCGAGAGATAGTTCGATTGCATGGGATTTCAGTGTCTATCGTTTCTGACAAAGATATGAAGTTCACATCGTCTTTCTAGAAGACTCTGCATGCAGCGATGATGACTTAATTGTTATTCAGTACAACATTCCATCATCAAACCGATGGTCAGTCTGAAAGAGTGATTCAAATTTTTGCGGATCTAGTTCGAGCTTGTGTGATCGATTTCCAAGGAAGTTAAGAACCGAAGTTACTTCTACTGGAGTTCACCTATAATAATAGCTATCAATCATCTATAGGGATGGCTCCTTATGAGGCACTATATGGGAAGAAATGTAGATCACCTATACATTGGGACGAGTTTCACGAAAGAAGGGAAATTGGTCTGGACTTGATCAAGCGAATAGCGGAGCTAGTAGTCAAAGTCCGAGAGAGGATGAAGACTGCACAAAGTCGACAAAAGAGCTATGCCAACAAGCGACGAAGAGAGCTAGAGTTTGCAGTAGGCGACCACATATTTGTGAAAATAGCATCTATGAAAGGTGTTATGAGATTTGGCAAGAAAGAGAAACTTAGCCCAAGATTCATAGGGCCATTTGAGATTTTGGAGAGGATTGGAACACTAGCCTATAGAGTGACGTTGCCACCGATGCTATCCGGAGTACACAATGTGTTCCATATCTCGATGCTGCGAAAGTACATGTCGAACCATTCACATGTACTAAATCATGAACTTCTGCAATTGACTCCAAACATAAATTATGAGGAAAGACCCATACAAATCTTGGGTAGGTAAGAAAAAAGACTACGAAACAAAGTCATACCAATGATCAAGGTCAAGTAGCTAAATCACTCGGAGGAAGAAGCTATTTGGGAGACCGAGAGGGACATGAAGAGTCGCTACCCAGAGTTATTCGGTAAATTCTAATTTCGAGGACGAAATTTTATTTAATTGAGGGAGAAATTGTAAGGTCCAAAAATAAGATGACGTAATTCAACTGCATGCAAATATATGAAAAATAGCAAATAGCTAATTAAATGATTTTAATTGCATACATTAATTATGTTAGATATGTTTATATGGTTAGGATGTAGTTTTCTACTTGGACTCATTAAAACTGTGTTTTTAAAGGTTATTCAAGATGCGATCGAGGAACGAAGACCGAGGGCTGAAAAAAGGAAAATATTTTTATTAAATAAATATTTTTAATTATTTAAAATAAGGTTGATGCTATATGATATTTTTTGAGAATAAGGAGTTTTAAGGTGATTTTATACGTTGAGTCGTAATTTTTAACGGTAAAATATGAATTTTTCGAGAACTCGGCTAATATTTTGACGAACTTTCCTAAGAAAAATATTTTAAATATTAGCAAATGGGCTTAAAACCCTCCCATTAATCCCAAACCACACGCCCCCTTCCCCTCAAAATTTGCAAGGACTCTCCCCTCCCCCTCAACACAAGCACACACGAAATTATTCAAAGGAAAGCATCGATTTTCAAAGGATTTTTAGCCTAGGAGTTCTACGTCGTCGTTCTTCTCATCGTCAAATTGTTTTTGAGCGTAATATACGCAAAAGCACGCCTTAACTTTCTTTCAAACATATTTCACACCATATTATGCATATTTGTTTTACTTTGCATGAAAAATATGTTGCACAAGTTGTATTTTCGTTTTATTTATTTTACATGCACATAACTTATGTTTTGGTGATATACAACTTTTCCTAATAATGCATAAAGGGGCTGCCATGGTAGGTGTTGGAAACTGAATTTCGGAAGTTTGACAAACTGAGCATTTAATAGATTAAACTAATTGATCAAGAATATTGATAGTAACTGATCTAAAATATGCAAACCATCGGTTGCCTAACTGAAGGTTAATGCGAAGATAATCGAAGGCAACTGAACCAGCTGACTGAACAGCAAAACAACTGACTGATCAGTTGGAAACTGATCAGTTGCTACAAATAATTGTGAGCTTATCAGTTATAACCTATCAGTTGATCTTTCAGCTGTAAACGTCATCAGTTAAGGAAAATGACATTCAACTGACAACTGTATAAAAGCAGACTGCAACTAGTAGTGGGATCGCCGCATTTCAGAAAAAGCGCAGTGTACGATTGTTAGAAGAATGTTGACATGGCAAACAACGGATAGAAAGATTCAAAACCCATTCAATATTACTGTTAGAGGCAAAACCTATAAATAGCAGAGAGAGCAGCTGAGAAACTCTCCAAGTCTCCAAACTTAACTACTCTCAACTCGACTCTTGGAAAACTATCAACTGAGCTGTTACTCTGCTGAAATCTTTGCTCACTCTTATTGTATACATTCATATTATTTAAAGCTATACTTCGAGCTTACAAACACAAACTGATATTGTTGTAATCAGTCGTGCTAAGTTATTTCAGTCCAGTTGAGTACTATAAATTATTTTGTAACTAAGAGTTTCAGTTTGACATTGTTAAGTCCAAAACTGAAGTGCGTCTGTACAACTCCTTGTATCGATCAAAGTCTTTTAGTCAATATCCTATCTTTGTGATAGAAGGGGTGACGTAGGAGTGTTTGAAATCTCCGAACATCCATAAAATCTTGTGTGTTCTTATTTCAGTTTTATTCTATCTACCAGTCAGTTTATTTCCGCACTATTATTGTTAACTGATTGATAACGACTGAGAAGATTCCCGAGTTTCAGTTTATCACTAAAATGACTCAATATTCGAAAAGGTTGTGAAAATTGTTAGTGTTTATTCAACATCCCTTCTAAACACTCTTTCACCCCCTAACCGATCCTATCAAGTGGTATCAGAGCAATTCAATCTTGTCTCTGAATATTTCTATACAAACTGATTATCATGTCTTCATTCAACAAAATTCCAATGTTCTCAAGAGACGATTTAGATGATTGGAAAATCAGAATGCAGGCTCATCTAGCTGCACAAGACGATGAAATATGGTACGTTATTACATAAGGACCCATGAGAATATTGAAGGAAAACACTGCTGTTGCCATAACTGAAGGGGCACCACATCGTATTGAAAAACCTCGAGATGAATGGATAGCTGAAGACAAGAGAAAATCCAACTTGGACAACGTGGCTAAAGACATTCTGTACAAAAAGCTGATAAAGTCATTTTCAGAAAGATAAAGATGCGCAAAACTGCCAAGGAAATCTGGGAGAAATCTATTCAGTTATGCGAGGGCAATGAGCAAACTAAAGAGAACAAACTATCAGTTGTCATTCAAAAATTCGACAATATCAAGATGAATATTGGAGAATCAATACATGAATATGATGAAAGAATCGGTGGAATAATCAATGAACTGAATGCACTTGGAAAGGTGTTTTCAAATAAAGAGGTAGCACTGAAAGTAGTCAGAGGTCTTCTCAAAGAATGGGATGTTAAGACCATGGCAATGCGAGAATCAAAGGACCTGAACAAGGTCGAACTTCATGATTTATTTGCAGATTTAAAAGCATACGAGTTTGAGTTGCAAACTAGAGAAGGGGAGCCTTCTACACCAACAGCTACAACTGCCCTAACTGCTGTTAGACTGGAACCAACTGGTTCAGTTGACAAATCTGCTGATCAGTTAAGCAATGATTCTATGTCATTTTTTGTCAAAAAATTTGGAAGATTCATGAGAAAGAATCAAGGTTCTTTTCAAAGACAATATCAGAGGAATAACAACAAATAATAACCAAATGCTTGCTACAACTGCGGCAAAACTGGTCATTTCATTGCTGATTGTCCCATGCCAAAAAGGACAGTTGAGACTCACTTGAAAAGGGAAAGAAACCTTATAAGCACAAGAGAAGATCTAAGGATGACAAGAAATCTTACAGAAAGAAGCATGAGGTGCTTCTAGCTGAAGAAAGCAAGTCCAAATGGGCAGAATCTGACAGTGATGATTCAGTTGCTGAGAGCTTGAGCTGTTCCAGTGATGATGATGAAGAGGTCAAATGTCTGATGGCTGATGACACAGAACTGGAGTCAACCAGTAAACAGGTATTCGACTTTAGTTCAACTGATTTCACACGAGATGAACTCATTTCTACACTTCATGACATGGTTAATGAGTATCACAAGTTTGCCTTATCTTTTGAGAAGGCCAGAGCAATGCAAACTGATCCCAAATACGATAAAACTGAAACTGATGAATCAGTTGATTTGTTGAGTCTTAAACGGGAGATTGCTGAGTTCAATGCTGAAAGAAGCAATAATCATTCAATGATTCAGCCGTTGATGCTTGTGAATTCAAAGCAAACTGAGCTTATTAAAACATGGAATAAATCATCTGTTGCATTAGATGAAATACAAGATAAGCAAAAATCAGATATTGATAAAACTGGTTTAAGATTCAGCAACCAAGATGAAACTTCCACCAGTGATACTCAACCAAAACTGAACATGAGCAAAGAGAAATATATTCACTTTGTAAAATCAGTTGTGGTACAAGAACAACCTGAGCCAAGTAAACTAGTTGTACAGCCTATTGAAAATAAGAACAAGGCTAGAATGTATGGTATTGGTTATAACCCAAAAATTTCAACTGACCCACTAAGTCAGTCACCAAAAAGGTTCAACAATAAATACCTGAACTATTCTAAAATGGCTACTCCAATTATTATAATAGTAAGCCAGTTCAGAAAAGATATCGGCTGAACAACCAGTTGAACAAAGCTAAAGTTCATATTATCTCATCTACACACAACACACCAAGCACACACAAGTCGAGAAACGCCATTTGGAACACAGCAACTGGAAAGTTAGTTAGACTGATCCAAGTCTAGGTTCTTAAAGGACTAATCAGTTTAGGACCCAAATAGATGTGGGTACCAAAATTATATATTGTGTGTAATCGCAGGTGACAGGTACAAACAAAGAATCAATATGGTATTTGGACAGTGGATGCTCGCGTCATATGACAGGGGATGCAAATTTGTTATCCCAAATGATCAAATACACTGGTCCAAGCACCAGTTTTGGAGACAACTCCAAAGGTGAAACTGTGGATAAGAGTAACCTTATCCACGGTAATTTTACTATCCAAGATGTTTTACTAGTTGAGAATTTGAAGTATAACTTGATTAGCATCAATCAGTTATGCGACAATAAATTCTCAGTTCAGTTCGCCAGACACACTTGTTCAGTTAGAGACTCAACTGATGAGGTCATCTTAGCGGGCAATCATTATGGGAACACCTACAAATTCAGTTGGACTGAGCAACCTTATGCACCAGTTTTTTTTAAAACTTCCAAATCTTCTAAAAATTGGTTGTGGCATAAGAGGTTGAACCACCTAAACTTTAAATCTATTGCTTATCTGAGTAACCTTGATCTTGTAACTGGTTTGCCTAAAATAGATTTTTCAAAAGATAAAATTTGTTCAGCATGTCAGTTTGGTAAACAAGTAAGATCTTCTTTTAAAAACAAGGGTTGTAAATCATCTTCCAGATGCTTAGAACTGCTACATATGGATCTTTTTGGTCATATACCAGTCATGAGCTTAGGGAAATGAAATACACCTTAGTAGTCGTGGATGATTTACTTGGGTTATTTTTCTCAAATCCAAAGACCAAACTGTTGCACAACTGATTAAGCTTTTCAAAAAACTATTAAATGAAAAATCAGTTGGGATTGATCGAATAAGGTCTGATCGAGGGACTGAAATTCATCAATCAAAATCTTTCACAATTTTCAGAAAATACTGGGATCAAACATGAGCTCTTAGATGCAAGAACCCATCAGCAAAATGGTGTAGCTGAGAGAAAAAATCAGACCCTTAAAGAAGCTTCTAGAACAATGCTCGCTGATTCTGGTATTTCTCAAAAGTTTTGGGCAGAAGCAGTAAACACTGCATGTTACACTCAGAACAAATCAATGATTAATAAGAATCATTTGAAAATACCGTATGAGATCTGGCATGGGCGCAAAAGTGTGGTTTCCTATTTCAAAATATTCGGCTGCAGATGTTTTATTTTTGATAATGGCAAAAATTATTTATAAGCTTTTGATGCTAAATCTGCAAAGGGAATATTTTTTGGTTATTATTCAGTTAGTAAAGCTTACAGAGTTTTTAACAAATGCACTTTGAATGTAGAATAGTCTATTCATGTTGTATTTGATGAATCTATGCTAACTGATAAGCCAACTGATCCAGTTGAGCTAGTTGATCGCTTTACATATATTAGTTTGACGGATGATAATGAAGAAGATAATCACATTAATCGAAATATCCTTCAAACACCAGAACCAGAAGTGCTGGATCAATCAGCTGAACAAGAAATTGTTATTGATAATCAGTTGGTGAAGCAAAATGAAAATACTCAGTTACCAAGTGATACAGCTCCAACTGAAACTGAAGAAAATATTAAGTTGCCAACTGAAGCAGTTGCTGAAATGGACGCAACAAATGCTGAGTACAGATGGAAGAAATCATATCCTCCAGAATTGGTGATAGGTAATCCATCTGATCCGATAAGAAATCGGAATCAAATGTTTAATTTATATATTTATTCAACTTTTGTTTTCCAATTGGAACCTAAGAAAACTGATGAAGTTCTTGCTGATCTTAACTGGATAAATGACATGCAAGAAGAGCTAAATTAGTTTAACAATAACAATGTCTGGAACTTAGTTCCAAGACCAGTTTCTAAAACTATTATAGATACAAAGTGGGTTTACAGAAACAAACTGAACGAATATGGTTCAGTTGTGCGCAACAAAGCGAGGCTTTTATCATAAAGATATAGGCAAGAAGAAAGAATAGATTACGATGAAACTTATGCACCAGTGGCAAGACTGAAAGCAATCAGAATGTTCCTTGCCTATGCCTCTTTCAAGAACTTTAAAGTCTACCAGATGGACGTGAAGAGTGCATTTCTGAATAGTCAGTTGCAGGAAGAAGTATATGTTGAACAACCACGAGGTTTTATCAATCACTCTCTTCTTGATCATGTTTATCATTTGAACAAAGCCTTATATGGTCTTAAACAAGCTCCAAGAGCTTGGTGTGAAACTCTTTCAAAATTCCTAACTGATCATGATTTTACTGTTGAATCAGTTGATAAGACTCTGTTCAAATTTTCAAAGAATGATCATATCTTACTTGTGCAAATATATGTTGATGATATAATTTTTGGGTTAACTAACCCCAAATTATGTGAGAAATTTGCCAAGTTAATTCAGAAAAAATTCAAGATGAGTATGATGAGTGAACTGATATTTTTCCTTGGCCTGCAAGTGAAGCAACTGGAAACTGGTACTTTTATCAGTCAGACCAAATATACGAAGGAATTGCTTAAGAAATTTGGCATGGAAACATGTTCAGCTGCAAGTACTCCCATGAGTTCATCAATCAAACTAGACAATGATCAAGGGGGAATATCAGTTGAGACGACACTTTACAGAGGTTTAATATGTTCATTATTATACCTAACTGCTAGTCGTCCTGATATAATATTTGTTGTTTGTATGTGTGCTAGATTTCAGGCAGATCCTAAGCAATCGCATTTTTCAGCTGCCAAACGTAGTTTAAAATATCTTAAAAGTACACAAAATGTGGGCTTATGGTATGCTAAAGACTCTTCTTTCAATTTAGTTGGATATTCAGATGCAGATTATGCAGGACGTAAGCTAGATCATAAAAGCACCAGTGGATCATGTCAGTTTCTAGGAGACAGACTGATTTCATGGTTCAGCAAAAAGCAAACATCCATAGCAACTTCCACAACTGAAGCAGAATATATTGCTATGCTGCTGGAAGCTGCTGTGCCCAACTACTTTGGATTCAACAACAACTGAAAGACTATGGAGTCATTGCAAAAGAATCACCAATCTTTTGTGATAATACAAGTACGATTGCAATAACATACAATCCAGTTCTGCACTCTAGGACCAAGCATATCGATGTCATGCATCACTTCATCAGAGATCACGCTATGAAGAAAGCAATAAGGCTGGAATACATACCAACTGAACAACAAGCAGCTGACATCTTCACTAAACCTCTACCAGAGGCTAAGTTTTCTCATTTTCACAATCTCATCCAGGTTACACGATTCAGTTATCTTTCAGTGGCATCTTGCCAAAGGGACAACCAGTTAGACAACTCATGACAGTTAATTCTTCTGAAGCCTTCTGAAGAAGATATCTTTTCCAGCACATTCCACTCTTTCATAAGCATCAGATGGATAAGACATTCATCAAGGACAAGATCGGAAGTATGAACGACTTCAAAACGCCTCTTATACTTTCTTACAGTTGCTCGCTGCTTGTCAGTAGCAACTAATCCATCACATTGAATGGTCTGGAGTTCGTGTAATTTGGTCCAAGTGGACATAACCTTCAACCAGACGAGTTCCTCGATAGTGTTCTTCAAACTCTCCAAACGGCGGAGTGTTGATGCAGAAACAGAGACGTTGAAACTGCTCGAACTATCCATCGATATTTAACTGTTATTATCTAATGACTTTGCTCTTATTTATAGACAGGCTGTTATTGAAGAAATAGAAGAAGACGAAGAGACACTAATCAAACTGAAAGCGTTTGAATTATCAGACTAAGCTTCTCTTACCCTTTCTTTTATTTATAAGCATTTATTGAAGGGGAATATCAGATATAAATGGTTAACTGAGAAGACAATAGTCAGTTGGTCTTCAACTGAACTGAATCAGCTTTCAACTGATCACTAAGTTGCTGACCTAACTGATTTTCTCCAGTAAGTTAACTAATTAATCGTTAAATATTCCATAATAAGTGATGTGACTGATAAGTACGCATTTAATTCATGTCTTTCAATGAATAGTGTTTTGAAACGTGGACCCACGTAGTCCGTTTATATTCTACACATGATTTCATCACACGAATACACGCTTTTATTCAAATTATCTTGGATTGACACATGTCAAAAAATTTGAACAGTCACATACATATGTACTTGTCCCCGCTCCATTTCAGTTCTTCTTTATGAGCATTTCAATCTACAGAGCAAACCAATATACAGAGCTATTTCTTTCTCGCAGATAACCAAACAATCAGCAAATGGCAAATCAAGTTCCATCACACATTCTGAACGCTATGGCGATCGATTTTGATTCAGTCATGTATGTCCAGGACGAGGAGATCAAGAATATGTTTCTAAAACTGGACGTTGCTGGTCTAAAGACTTTTCTGAGATTATCTTCTCAAGATATTTATCCAAAGGAGATTCAAGATCTTTTTGCCAATGGATTTATCTCTACTGATGGTAACATTACTACCACCATCAACAGTCAGCTGCTTATAATCGATGAATACTCCTTCAGCCACCTCTTTCAGCTGCCTACTGATGGGCTAGCAAATATCTCTGAGGTGAAAACTTCTGATGTTGAAGAGATGCAGTCTCAACTATCTGCTGATGGACGGAAGATCAAAGTTTTTGATCCCAAGAAAGAGTTGAATCCAGAAATCAAGTTACTGGCTGATATCGTGGTCAAAAGGCTACTAGCCAAAGCATGATCCTTTGTTGCTCTTATCCTGGAGAAATTTCAAGTCATGACTGCTATCATGATTGGAAAAAGACTGCAATGGAAAGGTATTATTTTCAACATTATGAAGAACATGTTTTAGTCTTCGAAACAATCGAAGGGATTTGCAATGCAGCTAAGCTATTTGATTAAAAGCAAGGGTTTGGTGGGTGACTCCTCTGAGAGGTTATCCAAATTCAAGATTTTCAATGCCAAAAGTGTTCAGCTGCCGAAGCTCAAGCTGGAGGCTCCCAAATCAGTTAGGAAAGACAAGAAGACAGTTCAGAAGAAGACAATTAAACGCAAACTGATTGTTAGCGAAACTGATTCTGAGAAGACTTCTTCTCCCAAAATCTCCAAGAAGCCAAGGACGCTCAAGACCAAACCAATAGCTGCTTTGATCACCATCCCAACTGAAAGGCTGATGCAATCTGGAGCTGAACAACCAATCAAAGCTACTCTTTTGAGAGCTATATCAGTTGAAACTTCAACTGAGGTTAAGTTACCTCTCCCTGCTGCTCAACAAAAGAAGACTATCACCGAATCTGATAATAAAAAGAAACTTGCTGGAGTTAAAGCTCCACTGATCACTATATCTGGCCAAACTTCTCTACCATTTGCCAGACCCAAAGGGATAGTGATTAGGGAAATAATCGATGCAACTACATCAGGGCTGAATATTCCTCATGCTCTGACTGCCTCAAAGGGAAAGGGCAAAATGACAGAAGAGCCCAGACCTACAAAAAAGGAGAAATTGTTGGAAACTGAATTTCGAAAGTTTGACAAACTCAGCATTTAATACATTGAACTAAATGATCAAGAAGACCGATAGTAATTGATTTGAATATGCAAACCATCGGTTGCCTAACTGCAGATTAATACGAAGATAATCGAAGACAACTAAACCAGTTGACTGAACTACGCAGACAACTGACTGATCAGTTGGAAACTGATCAGTTGCTACAAAAAGTTGTGAGCTTATCAGTTATAGCCTATCAGCTGATCTTTCAGCTGTACATGTCATCAGTTAAGGAAAAAGACATTCAACCGACAATTGTACAAAAGCAGACTGCAACTAGTAGTGAGATCGCCGCATTTCAGAAAAAGCGCAGTGTACGATTAGCAGAAGAATGTTGACGTGGCAAACAACGGATAGAAAAATTCAAATCACATTCAATATTACCGTTGGAGGCAAAACCTATAAATAGCAGAGAAAGAGTAGCTGAGAAACTCTTTAAGTCTCCGAACTTAACTACTCTCAACTCGACTCTTGAAAAACTATCAACTGAGCTGTTGCTATGCTGAAATATTTGCTCACGCTTATTGTATACATTCATAGCATTTAAGGCTATACTTCGAGCTTACAAGCACAAACTGATATGGTTTTAATTAGTCGTGCTAAGTTATTTCAGTCCAATTGAGTACTGTAAATTGTTTTGTAACTAAGAGTTTCAGTTTGGTATTGTTAATTCCAAAACTGAAGTGGTTCTGTACAACTCCTTGTATCGATCAAAGTCTTTTAGTGAATATCCTATCTTCGTGATAGAAAGAGTGAAGTAGGAGTGTTTGAAATCTCCGAACATCCATAAAATATTGTGTGTTCTTATTTCAGTTTTATTCTATCTATCAGTCAGTTTATTTCTGCACTATTATTGTTAAATGATTGATATCGACTGACAAGATTCTCAAGTTTCAGTTTATCACTAAACTAACTCAATATTCGAAAAGGTTGTGAAAATTGTTAGTGTTTATTCAACCCCTCTTTCTAAATACTCTTTCACCACCTAACCAATCCTATCAGTAGGGTAACATGGAAGGATGTTTTTCCAATACAATAAGGGTCCCTAGGTGCCAAAACAAAAGCTGCACACTCATAGGAGAGGGCTTGAACGAAAAATTTCATGTATGGTTCACAAGGGTTCGGTTAAGGGGTTATACATCGAGGGCTGGGTTGGGGCTTGTGAGGGTCATGGTTAAGGAGCTGGAAGGGTCCTAGCCCGTGGCTGGTCGCTAGGGAAGAGCCCATGATCGAATGGACTTTCCCATGCGATGAGGGTGCAGCCGCGAGGGGCGGTTGCATGGAGGGTCCAGGCTTGGGTAGAGTGGTCTAGGCTAGGTCTCAGGGTGGTCCAGGGTCAGTCCAACGGGTTCGGGCTTAGGAGGTGGCTTGGGCGAGGAGTCCTAGTCAAGGGAAAAGAGTCCTAGGCTTTTACGGAACTCGCAAGGCTCTTGTTTCTTACAGGAGGCTGCTGCGTGGGTTAGGCTGAGTCCATAGGGTCCAGTATGGTCCATGTGAGGTCTGGTCAGGGGTTGGCTCAAGGTATCCCGGGCATGGTTCGATGAAACCGAGAGTTGGCTCGAGGGGTTCAAGTAAGGGTTCGATTTTTAGAGTTAAAAGGCTAGAATGTCGAGCATTGGTCCACGGAGGTCGAATCATGGTTCACGAGGGTACTTTAGGTATAAAAATTTTATGTTTAAAATTTGAGAATAAAATATTAAAGTTTGATTTCATTCGGGATTAAAATGCTCTCCAAATTAATAATTATGAAATTAAATCGAAAGACATGAATTTAAGCTAAATAAAAATACAAGAAATTTAATTTAATCTTAAATAATTATTTAGGATGGTCTAGTGTCAACGAAAGTGAGAAAAATTCAAAATCGAGAAATTTTATGTCTAAGGGTAAAACAGTCATTTTACACCTGAAAATTTGTAAACGTCCTGGCAGGTCCCTGAATGCTGTAAAATATGTTAATATGGTTATTTTAAATATTTATGGAATTTTATGATGAAACTTTAATGCTAAAAGATATGTTGAATGCTTGGTTTAAAATAAAAATGATTTATGCATGCTTTAATTTTTTAATGATAAAAATATGAAAAGTTGAAGGAGGTGAAGTGATTGTGATTAATACCATGATACGATGATATGTAAGGCTAAGGCTCAGTTGACGGGTGAGAGTGTCGCTGATGTACCCGCCGCCCAGTACTGTGGTAATACGTAGATGGATCCATCGACCTTCAGCTAATACGAAAGTCACAATTAGCGATCTGAATTCAACGAAAAGTGAAACATATATGATGAAAAGGAAAATGTTTGTGATGAAAGGAAAATATTTAAGTTTATGCATGTTCATGAAATGTTATTTTAAGTAAAAGTATTTTCACTGTTTCTTGTGAATGTATATTTATTACTTGCTATTGTTGTTATGGTTTGCAGAGTCAATAGACTCAATAGGTGTGATCGATGCAGATGAGCATGATATTGATGTTGTTGAGGGACTTGATGGTTGATCTTGCTGGAATGAAGGTGCACATAACCCGAGAACCAGCGCTAGTTTTCCGCAATTTATATTAAGTTTATGATTTAAGTTTACGTTAAAGATTTTTATGACTTTTATGTTGCTTTTGAGTGATTTTGAGAGGATGTTAGAGTTAGGTTTATTTTTGAAGTATTGCTAAGTTTAGGTTTGGTAAAGTTTGACGATTTTATGTTTTGAATTATTATCCTTTGGATTTTCAAATATAGTTGGTGGTTTTATTTTTAAATGGTGCGATGTTATTTTAAAATTTATATATATATGTATGTATAGATGTATTCGGCCGATGATATTAAAAAAATAAAATAAAAATTTCTAGTACTTTTTAAGAAAAACGGGTAGTGGACGTTTCAGTTGGTATCAGAGCCGACCTTTCTTAGTACGGTGTGGTTCGAGGACGAACCAAGCTGAAGCTGGTGGGCATGTGAGGCCCGAGGCCGAAGAGGGCAGGAGGTGATCGTCGGTGCCATGAGGTTGCACGGATAATGAGCGGCTCCTGTCAGGCTTCTAGGCAGAGGGAACATGAATGAACCGATCTTACACCAGAAGGAGAGGAATTCTGAAACTGTTTAGGTATGGGACTGTGCAGTTGAGGAGGGCTGAAAAGATTTGATTTGTACTACTCATATCAAGAAGGTGCATCTTCTTTTCAGTAGCTCATCACATAAGAATTCCAAAGTTAAGTGTGCTTGATTTGGGGCAATTTTGGGATGGGTGACTCCCTGAGAAGTTTCTTAGGATGCGTGTGAGTGAGGAAATAAGCACACTGGAAAGACTCGTCTTGATACAGTGAGGACAGTCGTCGAATCTGGGGCGTTACAATTTGAAACAAAAAGATTTAACCAAAGTTAGATATCATGAGCAAAGTAGAACTTTTCAGAATCCAAGGGTTTTATGATTAAGTCTAATGAATTCTTGAAAATAGTACCAGATTCTCTAAACTCTTTGGAGTCTTATAGAAATCTAAAAGATGGTACAAAATTATGACAATATGTTGTATTATGTACCACAAAATGTGGAAAAAAATCCTTGAAAGAAAAAAATATTTTTGTAACACTAAAAGATATTCAAACAAGAATTCAAACTCTAGAATAACAAGCAAGTTCTAGTAAAAGGACTTTGGTAGGAAGATTATTATTATCTTTTGGTACTAAACCCTTATTATACCAAAGATAGACGACTAAAGTGATGCAAAAAACCTTTAACCGACGAAAAAATGATCAATCTAATTAAAATGTCTCATAGACATTAATCTGATGACAACTTTAGAGACTATTGATTTCGATGATCTCCAAGACCTTGCAGGAACTCAGGGTCGTAGATCTGAAGGTGTACACAACTGGAGATGAACCATACACAATGACTTGATCATCTTCTCATGAGCCACTAAGAGAAAGTGTGAGTTCTCATAATACAAATATAAGATGACTCCAAACAGATTTTCATGTTAGTGTAGAAGCACACCCAGCGATTGGTGGAGAAGTACGTCCAACGAGAACAATGTCAAATATAAGTCAAATTCCATTGCACTATAACACCCTATAAGAAATCTGTTTTGGAACTTATACATCCCTAAGAGGTTATGCTTAATCTTGATGTACTAGACTTAAAAAACATAGAAGATCTTATAGATGATTGGACTACGAGAATCACAGCAGCAACACTTGATCTTAACAAAGAAAAATTTATTAAAATTTTAGAAATGAGTCTTACAAGATCAGTTAAAATTGCTTGGGACATGATTTCAGAAGAAACCAAAGAGTCGGTCCTAGCAAGAGAATCTCTCAGTGAGATAGCCGGAAGAATGACTACCTTATTTAAAGCACAATTTATAGAGATAAACTATTTTAACAGTCAAGACACAGAGAAGAAAAGAAAATATACTCAAACTCTGTATAGTCTTGAATTACATGACATCTGTTTAGTGGATGAATATATTATGTTATTCACTAAATATAAATGAAATTCAGGGATTGAAGAAAAATAGAAATGCAACTTTTCTTCGGCAAAATCCCAAGTCCCCGGAGAAAAATGGTAATTAAGGAATATCTCCCTGACAATCCAGATACTTTAGCACGAAGAGCCTTTTTTCTCAAAAGAAATTTGACATAATGATGTCATATGACATCATTACAAAAGAATTATAAACGATTAATGGGTATTAATAAACGTACTCCTTTTATGTTATGAAGAAAATGATATTCTAACAATTATTGGAAGTAAGCTACAAAGGCAGAAAAAAAGAGCTTTAGATATCATCATCTATGCTAGAAGTGAAAGATGTTCTTGGAAACCAAGAACAATATGGTCTAGACAAAAAGTCATATTTTATAAATATGGGTAGAAAAGTGGACCTCGAGAAGTAGGATATCATCTCAAGCATCGAGCACATCTCGAAGCATGGGATGGTGTGATGGACGCCTACAAACAAAACTTTTAGAAGAGCTCACATCCGACCTAATGAAAGTTTTAAAGATTATAATTGCTAGACATGTAGAGTAAGATGTCACATTCGACCATGTAGTACATGTAGAAAAGTTCTTAGGGATATTGGCCCAAGAAACAGAAAACATCATCTGATATATAAAGTTTTCATATGGAAAATCACAATCCTAATGGAACTTAGCAGAAACCAGATGGAGATGCAACTAATTTTTTCTGAGAAAAATAAGGAGCAAAAACTCAAGATATAAGTAGCACAAACCATGTCCTGGATTCATATCGAAGCAATCCAGATTATGAAAAGAGCTACTTTTAAATAAGAAATAGATTCACACATTGATATTGCTATATGCGATAAACAAATGGGCAATCTTCAAGATTCAATACTAAGAACTATCTAAGAAAATATTTATGCAGGAAAAATTGTAGGAGTAATTTATCCAATGATTTTTTACAACCTGGCAGAATGAGATTTCAGTCAAGATTTGACATTGCATCAAAACTTTAAAGAAAAAATGCTAATGAAAGAAGGTAATATACCATATTTTATTACCTACCAAATATCATATGCTCTATCTAATATACATTATTCAGAATTTCTTTTATTAACAATAAGTTTATCGAAATACCAGAAATATTTGCGTACGCAATTTCTCCAGAAAGAATTGAAGTTCTTTTTAAACAGGAAACAAATATCCAGATCCAAGACAAACCGGTCTATAAAGAATCAAAGTCTTAAAATGGAACAAAAAAGATTATCTTTTCAATGAGATAGAATAACAAGTCACAGGTGGAGGAAAACACTTGTCCAAGTAGTCCAACCCATAACAAAAAGTTTTTCAATAATAAGAAAACTTAGATGTCCAAAAAGATGGAGGGAAGTCGAAATAATATTTAATATTGTAAGACAAAAAAATAAATTTTCTTGTAATAATATATACTAAAAATTTTTCAACTATAGGAAAACTTATGTCCAAAAAGATGGACGGAAGTCGAAATAGTATTTTGATATTACAAGACAAAAACATCAATTTTATTATAATACTATATACTATTTAGAACAACTTATATTATGAACTTACCAAAGAATGATAAATATCGGATAATTGGAAGTTCACATCAAAGGAATCCTCGGAAAAAAAAAACAGATCAATTGGTTATTGGGCTAGACTTTCTCGAGGAACACAAACCTTGGAAACAACTGGAGAATGAAATTCATGGCAAATGATAGAATGTGGAAGATCTAATAACCACGAGCTCATTCTCAATAAACATATCAGCAGAGATGTTATATCAACAATATAAGTCAAAATATTTTTTTGTTTATATGGATTTATGGGTTGAAATATGTACAACAAAAGAGGAGTTTTTTCAAAAGAATTGGAAGAAGAATTGCCTCATATTACCGGATGAGATTTCTCTAAACGAATCTTAATCTTATGTAAACGGATTAAGATGACGAAAAAATTAATTGGAGTTGCAGGACAAACACCTTGGTACAAGGTAAAAACACCACCAATTTATTTTCATAATACAATTCTGACATTCTGTTAGGAAAAAATTTCCTACAAATGTTTAAGTCTTATATACAAGCAAGCGTGTATAGCCCAAAATTAGTACACGTAAAACCTATGCATTTAATTAAATTGTTAAATCATTTATTTAATTTTAAAATGATTTATAGTGCTGCATGATCTATTTAATTGCATAATTTTAAATTATTTATGTTTATGTGATGCACGTTAAAATATTTTCTTGAGTTTCATTTTTAAGGCGACTATTCGATGCGAGATCGGTGAAAAGAGACCGACGACGATTTTGGTAATTTTAAAATGTGGTATTTTATTTTAAGTTAGGATTGGGCATTTTAATTGATTTATTTATTTTTAGAATTTTAATAGCCTAATTTAATTACTAGATGATTTTATGATTTTTAAACTTTTAAAGATGTAGCACTTGTGCATTTTATTTTAAATTAAGAGATTTCAGAAAGTTAGTAATAGATTAGTGTTATTTTATTTCTAATTAATTTCCTAAGCATGGTTAGCCCCTAATTAGCCAATTACTTATTTAATTAAGCTATTTCCCTACACACTAAAACGCATGCACACACACACTTTTACACACACCTACACGACACACACACACATCATTTCATTCCATTCCTTTCAATTTTTGAGAGTAAAAGTTTAGAGTTCTTATATCATTCAGCAGCCGCCACTCTCCTTCAAATTTTTCTAGCAAGTTTTCTTCATTTTTCTTCAAGAAAATCGTGTCACGTTCGTTCCGGATCAACCTCGCATCTTTCCCGCTTCGGTATCGTCGGTTCGTGAATTTTAAATATCAAAAGACATGTATATTCTATTATTCCTACGTCGATCTCGTCATATTATGTGTTGTGATGTTTATTATGCGTAAAAATCCATGTATGATGTACAAAGTTTGAGCGGAAATTTGTTAGATCGATTTTTGAAACGTTTTTGGATCTAAAACTCAAAATTTGCTATCATTTTAATTACTAAGACTTTTCGGTCGATTTTCTGGAAACACTTTCAACATATAAAACGTAGAAATTTTTGATACCTTCGATTTGACAGTAAATTTATATTATTTGGATAAGAATTGAGTGAATTATGATCGTTTTCGTGAGTCTGCTCAAACTTCGTTTTCCTGAAAAATGCGTTCTTGATGTGTTCTTTAAGTTTTATTGTTGCAGGCTTCGTTGGAGATTGACGGGTGTTCGTTGCTGCGTTTATGAATGTTGATTATCATGTTGGGATTGTTATTGGCGTGTCGGTTCACATCGATAGACACTTGTTTGCATTAGAAGTCGTAGGATGCGTTTTGGTGTCAAATGTCGTGTTAACGGATTGGGTTGCGTTGTTTATGATGCGTAGTTGTTTTGGGGCATTTGTTTGAGTTTGAATAAGTGTCATAGCATCCTAGGATGGGTCTCGAGGCATTGGTTCACGGTCCGTATGATCGAGTTAGGAGGAATAAGCCATAAGTGCAGTGTTTCTCCATTAGTTTACGTTTCCAGTGGGTACACGGACCTATATCTGGACCCTTACGCAGGGTCCGTGCCCTTTTTCCTTCAAAGTGAGAAATTCCAGCGTCTACCCGGACCCCTACCTGGACCCTTACACGGGGTTCGTGTAGCCCTTATATATATATATATATATATATAAATATAGATTGTTTTTGGGGTTTGATGTCATGATTTACTAAGATGATTAAACGACGTAGAGTCCCAAGAGATTTAGAACGTCATAAGGAAATTTGTCATTTTTGGGTGTGACCATGACTATACGTTTAAGCTACGAAAGATAAGTGTTTAAACTCATGTTAGTATGTGCAGCAGTGGCCCAAGCGAGATCCAAAGAATCTCTCAACGCTACGTAAGTATGTTTGACGTGAAAAAGAAAATATTTTATTTTTGAGGTATGCTAAATGACTTATGACCAAATTATGAACGGGTTTGGAAGTCGGTGAACGTGGCCGAGGACCTCTCCATCCCGGTAAAGCATGACCGGGTTTAGATCAGGATTAGAAAGCGTTAAAGCATGACCAGGGACCAATCCACCCGGTAAAGCACGACCGGGGATCTCATGTATGTGGCAATGGAATTTCCTGTCAGCCCAGTACAATATCTTATCAGGCACATTTATGTATGGTCACTTGCTTTGAAACATATCTCTACGCAAAATGATGTTATGTATGCTCAAGTATGTACGATGCAAGTAGGTTTAAGAAAAGTTTTATGATGATGGCACTTCTACGTTTATGCTACTACGTTCAAGTTTCAAGTATGTTTACGCTATTACGTTCAAATTTCAAGTATGTAAGCCATATTTTAAAGATGCATGTGGTTTTTTTATGTAGTACTTGCTATCTCTAGTTTATATATGTTGAGTCTTTATACTCACTAGACTCGATCGATGCATGTGAGATTGACTTTGAGGAGACGAGAGGTGGGGACCAATGAGCCGGCTTGGACTGTGCAGGAGGCTAAACCCGAGGACCGCCCATGTTTTTACGAATACTTTAATGCATGTTGCTTCAAATACACTGATTTTCAGAAGTGGTTTATTATGTTTAAACAAAAGTTTTTAGCAAACTTTTTTTATGATTTTTTCGTTGCAAATATTTTGAATGATCAGTTTATTGTTATCGAAATTTGAAGGTTTCTATTTAATTAAGATAATTTTTATTTTTTCGCAAATTTTAAAGTAATTTAAAAGTACAATACTTTACAGTTGGTATCAAAGCGGTGTTCTTGTAAAGAGTTATGCCTACTGCAAGTTGCGAGAAGCTCACGAAGCCATACCTCAAGTCTGTAAGTTTTAAGGTTTTAAATTATTTCATGTAGTAAGCATCAAGTCATGATTTCAGCATGTCATATTTAAATTCAAATTGAGTGGAGTTTACCTACAACAACAGTTTCCAATCATCTATAGGTATGGCTCCCTACGAGGCTCTGTATGGAAGGAAGTGCAGATCGCCGATTCATTGGGATGAAGTCGGTGAGAGAACAGAACTTGGCCCAGAGATTGTTCAGCAGACTGCAGATGTGGTGGTCAAGATCCGAAACAGGATGAAGACCGCCCAGAGTCGTCAAAAGAGTTATGCTGACAAGATAAAGAGGGATCTTGATTTTGTCGTAGGTGATCAAGTTTTCATGAAGATAGCACCCATGAAGGGTGTTATGAGGTTTGGGAAGAGAGGCAAGCTTAGTCCGAGATTTATTGGAGGAGGCTGAAACAATCAGTGGAGGAGGACACTTAGGAGACAGAAGCAGATATGAGAAGTCGCTATCCAGAACTGTTTGGTAAGATTTAATTTCGAGGACAAAATTTATTTTAAGTGAGGGAGGAATTGTAGAGCCCAAAATTAGTACACGTAAAACTCATGCATTTAATTAAATTGTTAAATCATTTATTTAATTTTAAAATTAATTAGAGCGATGCATGATCTATTTAATTGTATTATTTATGTTTATGTGATACACGTTAAAATATTTTTTTTTGAGTTTCATGTTTCAGGCGATTATTCGATGCGGGATCGAGGAAAGAGACCGGCGAAGATTTTGGTAATTTTACAATGTGGTATTTTATTTTAAGTTAGGATTGGGACAATTTAATTGATTTATTTAGTTTTAGCATTTTAATAACCTAATTAAATTATTAGGTAATTTTATGATTTTTAAACTTTTAAAAATGTGGCACTTGTGCATTTTATTTTAAATTAAGAGATTTTAGAAAGTTAGTATTAGATTAGTATTATTTTATTTCTAATTAATTTCCTAAGCATGATTAGTCCCTAATAAGCCAATTAATTATTTAATTAAGCTATTTCCCTACACACTAAAACGCACGCACACACACACATACTTTTACACACACACATACATGACACACACACACATCATTTCATTCCATTCCTTTCAGTTTTTGAGAGTAAAAGTTTAGGGTTCTTATATCATTCAGCAGTCACCCCTCTCCTTCAAATTTTTCTAGCAAGTTTTCGTCACTTTTCCTCAAGAAAATCGTGCCACAATTGTTCCGGATCAACCTCGCATCTTTCCCGCTTCGGTATCGCCGGTTCGGTAATTTTAAATATCAAAAGACATGTATATTCTATTATTCCTGATCTTGTCATATTATGTGTTGTGATATTTATTATGCGTAAAAATCCATATATGATGTACAAAGTTTGAGCGGAAATTTGTTGAATCGATTTTTGAAACATTTTTGGATCTAAAACTCGAAATTTGATGTCATTTTAATTACAGAGACTTTTCGGTCGATTTTTTGGAAAATTTTGAACATATAAAACATAGAAATTTTCGATATCTTCGATTTGACAGTAAATTCGAAATATTTGTATAAGCAATGAGTGAGTTATGATCGTTTACGTGGGAATGCTCAAACTGCGTTTTCTTGAAAAATGCGTTCTTGATGTGTTCTTGAAGTTTCATTGTTGCAGTCTTTGTTGAGGATTGACAGGTGTTCGCTGCTGTATTTAAGTATGTTGAGTATGATGTTGGGATGGTTTTTGGTGTGTCAGTTCGCATCGATAGGCAATTGTTTGCATTAGAAGTCGTAGGATGCGTTTTGGTGTCAAATGTCGTGTTAACGGATTGGGTTGCGTTGTTTGTGATGCATAGTTGTTTTGGGGCGTTTGTTTGAGTTTGAATAAATGTCATAGCATCCTAGGATGGGTCTCGAGGCATTGGGTCACGGTCCGTATGATCGAGTTAGGAGGAATAAGTCATAAGTGTAGTGTTTCTCTGTTAGTTTACGTTTCCAGTGGGTACACGGACCTGTACCCGGACCCTTACACGGGTCCGTGTACCCCTTTTAAAAAAATTTTTTTTTTTAGGGATTGTTTTTGGGATTTGATGTCATGATTTAGTAAGATGATTAAACGAGGTAGAGTACAGAGAGATTTAGAACGTCATAAGGAAATTTGTCATTTTTGGGTGTGAGCATGACTATACGTCTAAGCTATGAAAGATAAGTGTTTGAACTCATGTTAGTATGTGCAGCAGTGGCTCCAAGCGAGATCCAACGAATCCCTCAACGCTACATAATTATGTTCGACGTGCAAAAGAAAATATTTTATTTTTGAGGTATGCTAAATGACTTGTGACCAAATTATGAACGGGTTTGGAAGTCGGTAAACATGGCCGAGGACCTCTCCACCCAGGTAAAGCATGACCGGGTTTAGATCAGGAATGGAAAGCGGTAAAGCATTACTAGGGACCAATCCACCCGGTAAAGCATGACCGGGGATCTCATGTATGTGGTAGTGGATTTTCTCTGTCAGCCCAGTACTGTGGTTTAGTCTGATCAGGCACATTTATGTATGGGTCACTTGCTTTGAAACATATCTCTACGCAAAATGCTGTTATGTATGCTCAAATATGTACGATGCAAGTATGATTAAGAAAAGTTTTATGATGATGGCACGTCTACGTTTATGTTACTACGTTCAAGTTTCAAGTATGTTTACGCTATTACGTTCAAGTTTCAAGTATGTAAGCCCTACTTTAAAGATGCATGTGGTTTTATTATGTAGTACTTGCTATATCCAATTTATACATGTCGAGTCTTTAGACTCACTAGAATTGATCGATGTAGGTGAGGATGACTTTGAGGAGACGAGGGGTGGGGACCAATGGAGCCGGCTTGGACTGTGCAGCAGGCTAAACCTGAGGACCGCCCATGTTTTTACAAATACTTTTATACATGTTGCTTCAAATACACTGATTTTCATGAAGTGGTTTATGATGTTTAAACTATGTTTTTAGCAAACTTTATTTATGATCTTTTCGTTGCAAATATTTGAATGATCAGTTGATTGTTATCGAAATTTGAAGGTTTCTATTTAATTAAAAAAAATTTTATTTTTCAGCAAATTTTAAAGTAGTTTAAAAGTACGGTACATTACAAAACGAGACTAGAAGATTAGTGTTCACAACATTATGTGATCACAAAGTCATAGTCCAGATACTGAGAGAGACATTTTGTAAAAAATTGTCAATCCAGTTTCGCAGCAAGCGTGGTGATGAAAGAAAACTTTTGAACCTAAAAATGAAAGATTCTAGACAGTTTGGAGAAACAATGCTCCAATTGAGAGCAGAGAAGGACCTCCAACCAAAAGAAATAGAATCCTTCAAGATAGCTTCAAACCAGAATGATGTAATGTTTGCACTACAAGAAAATCACCTTTTAACAACGCGCATACGACAACGGTAACCGTTTTCGTATGCTTTTTAACAACGAGTGAAAAACCATTATCGTATTCTTTTTAACAACGATTTTAGTGAAAATCGTTGTCGTATGTGCATTTTTTTAAGCAAAAGACAAAAAACCGTTGTCTTTTAGCGTTTTTTGGGTGATCAAAGACAACGGTTTTCTAAAAACTATTGTCTCTTAGCGCTTTTTTAGGGTTAAAGACAACGGTTCATACGTGTTTTTTTGGACATCATGAAAAACTGTCGCTAATATTAGCGACAGATTTTATGGAAAACCGTCGCTAATTTTAGCGACAGTATATTAAACTGTCGCTACTTAGCGACGGTTTGTTATGTTGTTCGTCGCTAATTTTAGCGACGGTCTATCATAAACCTAGCGACGGTATATCATAAATCGTCGCTAATTAAAATCGGTAGCTAATTAGCAACGTTTTTGATAAACCGTCGCAAATAATAGCAACGACAACAGACGCAATTTCAACAACATCATCAATTACAACAGTTGTAAATTACCTACGACAACGTATGCCGTTTTTGTTGTAGTGTTGAATCGTAAATATTCATAGAAGATATCAAGAAAATGATTAAAAAAAAATTACAATGAAGATCTCTTGGCATGATGAGATAAAAATCAACTCAAAGTCAACCTTAAAATCAAGGAAAATATAGAGTATAAACTTGTCAGATGTAAGCTTATCCCGATTAACATAATTGATCAAAAGGATATGCAGATTATGATCAAGGAACATTTGAAAATTGATTTAATCAAAGGAGAAATTTCACCATATAGCCGTCCAGACTTTCTTGTAAAAAATCATGGTGAGATAAAAAAAATAAACCCAGATTAGTTATTAATTACCAAGAAATTAATAAGATTCTGGAGTTTGATATATATTTTATACCTAGTTTAGAAAATCTAATCAGTTGCATACGCAACGCCAAAATATTATTTAAATTTGTTTGTAAGTCTGGTTTCTATCAAATCTAGACGAAGGAAAAAAACAATAAATTCACAACCTTCTCCACACCACAAAGACACTATATTTGAGAAGTCTTAACAATGAGATCGACTAATTCACCCCACATATTCAAAGAATGGATAATTAATTTAAGGATTATTTCAAATTCATGTTTATCTATATTGATGATGTTTTAATAACATTTAAAAATATGGAAGAACATATCAAATACTTAGAGATTTTCTCAAATTTGTAAGAAAGAAGAACTGATTTTATCTGAAAAGAAAGCAGTCATTGATACAAGAAATATTGAATTTCTCATAATAGAAATCTATTAGCCCAGAATAATTCTGCAAGAACACATAGTGGAAAACATACATAATTTTCCAAATAAACTGAAAGAAAAGAAATAACTACAAAGTTTTTTAGGGGTTGTTAATTTTGTTGTAATGTTTATTAAGAACTTGACAGAACACAGAAAAGTGTTCAGACCATTATTGAAAAAGGTGTAAAATTTATATGAACATAAGAACACACAAAAGGGCTTAACAACTAAAGAAGATTTGCAAAAATCTTCCAATAATGGCTATTCCTCATAATAAAGATAATCTAGTAATATATACGGATGTTAGTGATCATTGGTGGGTAGCAGTTCTTACAAAACTCACACCAGATGAATAACAACCATGTAGTTATTACAGTGGTCTATTCTTAGAAGCAGAAACCACAAGATGACATATCAACGAAAATGAATTTTATGCAGTAAAAACAGTTTTTGAAAAATGATCATTATTTTTACTAACAAAAAAATTTACTTTGAAGGTTGATAATACACAAATGAAAGTTTTCTTAGAAAATAGAATTGAATCTAAACATGAGAAAACTAGACTAATAAGACGATAGACTTTATGTCAAAAATTATATTTTTGATATTATGATTATTAAATAGCACGAAAATATTCTTGCAGGTTTTTTAATAAGAGATGGACAACGGCGGAGTTATTTGAGGAAACACCTTGAAGCGCTTCAAAATAAGTTTAATGAATCTGCACTTTCTCCATTTCAGGTATATCAACAGAACTAGGAGAAATTGAAAAGAAGAAATAAACATTAACTCAGCCACAATCCGGGTTGATGTAGCAGGAAAATATCCCGGGACATTGATGAAACTAAATTCATATCCAAAGGAGGTCAAGACATGATATGAATTCGGTGGTCTTGCCTCAGTTTATATTGTATCACACAGCTTCACAGAAATTTCAAGATTACCTAAGTGGATTCAAGAAGAAGTACACAAAACATGGACTAACAATGATTATTTGCCAAAAGGTGATATTTTGGAGCTATACTTCTTCAGTACAACAGCAGAACCAGCAGGGAAGAGCTCACACAAAGCCTTTCATTTTATCAAGGTAAGGAGGCCAGATACAAATACTAAAAAATTTATCAAAGATCTTCCAGCTGAAGAAACATCCATTGTTGCTTCATTTACTGAACATGAAATCTCTACCAGAAGGGCATGACGTTTATGGGTCTGTCTTACAGATATGGACAAAATCAAGTTTCCATTCCAATTTTATAAAAATTATGTAAATGGAACTTTCTTGTTAGACACTATGACATGAAAAACTAAAATTTTTGCAGAAGACTTGTTTAAAAAGAAAAGAAATCTTTTGTGAAATAAAAAACTACCGGGGAGCAAAGAAACTCGCTAGAAATTCTGTAACTTGACTCATGTAGGAAGATAGTCAGAAAACATCTGTTCGTAATGCTCAAATCAGAAGGAGCCATAATTCGGGAAAGGTTTTCGAACAATATCTAACTGAAAGCATAATTCAGAAACAAGTCCAAGTGGTGAACGACCACACAAGTCACGATTTCCTCGGGAACCATACAAAAGTAGAAAATTCCACGAAAAAGATAAAATAGACATGTGATCCAACCACTCCATTAATGGAAGATGAACTATTCAACAACCCATAAAGACAAGCCACTAACTAGCGGTTGCAAGGACCACCACTCACAAGATGTCGGCCACAACTAGCAGAATAATTCACAAGATTTGAAGTCCGGATTTCAAATCCACCAAAACTTCTATAGATATCAAGACAGATGGAAATCTCTTCATTTTTGTCTCAAAATAAACTTGTAATAGTTTTCTTTAATGAATGTGCGTGTGTAGCTAAACAAGTTCTTTCTCCTCTACAGGAGGTTGTTATGTATTAATAAATTATATGTTTGAATAAAAAGACAGATGTTTACTGCTCGTCTCTTGTATTATTTTCAAATAGAACCACTTTACTATACACCCTGAGGTAGAAAACAAAACAAGGTTGCGCTAAGTGTTGTTGAAGGAATCTACGTCAACAACCATCTGTTGCAACTATGTGGTTGGACTGTGATGAGCAGTCAATAAAACTCGATGGATACAACCGGACGACACTCCCGTTAAAGAGGTAAACTGCTCAATTTATTATACAAAGCCATGATGAGTCACTTTAAAAAAAAATTTATCATCTCAAACATGGTATATAGGACTAAAAACCTTGTATAATTGCATGTCTTTAGGCTATATGTCTAGAATATGCTCAATAGGTATAACAATATCACGTAACATAATTATGAAGATTGACGATATTTTTTAAAATTTTAAATAATTAGAGAGCTCAAACAAACATTTAGGAATAAGAAATGAGGAGAAAATTATGTTTGAGGATGAAAAGTTATTAATAATTTGCTCTTTTATCTTTTCTACAAGGACAGAAGATGATATATCGAAAAGATTCATCAAGTTGGGATCACAAAGAGCACGAGGTCAACACAACATTCGTCTATCATACATCTTCACTGACCATGGAGAACTGCATTTGGAGAGATTCTCCTCCACCAAAGCGTACGCCATCTCCGACTCCACAATGATCTCCATGAACCCATTACTAGTAAAGTTCACCTCAGGCCTTCTATCCCGCTTATTTACCACCATAAAGAATGATGCATTCACCTTCGATTGTGAAAAACTAGGTGTTGATTTTATTGTGGATGAAGGTTGAGGATGGTAAAATTTTATAATTAAACTGAACTACATATGACTCTGACAAAGTGTTAATTTTCGATAACATGCTTTTATTGTTCTCTCCTTTTTTTTGTTTTTAAACACCCCCAACTATTCAAGTTTAGGTTTTGCAAAATGTAAAATTTGAGTAAGCTATATACACAAGAATTTTCAAGTTAACGACAATGATGCCCATCATCTGAATTCCGTGCCAAAAAAAAAAAGGAAAATCAAAAAAACTTTTTCAACTGAACAAATTAGTACAATTTATTGTATTGTAGAATATAATGTATAGTTTGCCGTTGTAATATCAACAAAGATAATTCAATCAGCAGAAGACACCCACATGGATGATACATAACCAAATTATTAGGACATTCTTGTTCAAAAAACAAGTGATTAACACATTCAAATTTACTTGGACAAGCAACTTCTGGCGAATCATCAAGCTACATGTGTAGGAAACAAACCTGAAACAAAGATCCGTCCGTGAAGAAATCATCCCAGAGAGTAAACCATTTGCTTGGAAAGTTCTGTGCCCACAATGCGAACATATCTCTGCAGCTGGGCTTCCAGTAACTTCCTCTGAGTAGAATCAAATGCATGCCGTATGTTCTGCAGATAAAGATAAGACGGAAATTATGATACAGCACAAGCAAAGTAAAACTTCTTCGAGATTTTTCCTGTCATAAGCATATGAACATTGGAAAAGTTTTTAACGGTTGGCACTTCATGTGATGGCGCATAAACGACTACAAACGGTGAAGGGTAACAACTTTTTCGGATGAATGATGGAGGAGACCACTTCACGTAAGTTTTTTTTTCTCTCTCGACAACTTACATTTAGAAATTGCAATGAAGTGTTCCTCATTTGAGTGGAGGTGACTGTACATCACACGGTGAAGGGTGACAACTTTTTAGGTGAAGGAAGGAGGAGGCGACTTTTTCTGTAAGTTGATTTTTCTCTCGAAAACTTACATTTAGAAAACTTGCAAAAAAAATGTTTCTCATTTGAGTGGAGGTGACTAGCCTAGTTATCCCTCGACTGGACCTACTTTATCCCAATTAAGCACTAAGATCCTCCTGAATCCTTCCAACAAAATATTGCTCGACGCGTCATAGGAGATTTAACTTCTAGTCCGTCTAGTATTAACATACAAAAAGAAAAGTAAACTCATGCATGTGTTGCAAGATTTTATGTACCTCGTATCTCAGACGAGCTCCCCTCAATCCAATAACCAAATCACTGAGGTCGGCATTTTCCGATTCCACTGAAGTTGCACCAATAGCTTCTGAGTCTGCTTCATACTCAGAATCTTCTGAGTCCAATTCAGCCATTTCGTCCTCGTTCGCAAAAGCATCGCTTGAGGCGTCTTGGACAAAGTCCTTTTGTTGCTCTTCCGTGATATTATCAAAAACATCTGGCAGCGATGAATCTTCATTTTGTAAAGCAGAAAAATCAGACAACGGGACATATTTTCTTCTATCAAGTAACGGCTTCACAACATCATATGGAACCCACCTGACATCATATAGCTCAAGTTAGAAATGATATCTAAAATAGAGACTAAGAAACTAACATGGCCTGTTGCATAAAACTTCTATATATTACTCAACGGGTTTTCAGTGATAATTCAAAGTTTTCAGTCTCCAACGCCAATATTAGCACTAAAATGTCCACACACATTCTCATTCCAGTAGTTGCCTGAATCTCCATCAATTGAAGAATTAGACATTTCTCCCGTACTCAATCACACAACTACTAGACCTTTGCTGCGTAGAGTGAATTCATCCCAACAACAATTGTAATGCTATAAAAACCCAGTCAGAGCACTGTAAGAGAGGTCATTTCCAGCTGGGTGTAGCAGTCAATCATGGACTCATGCATCTCACCACGCCCTACGAGTAATAAGGGGTATACTTAATAAAATGGATGGCAATGCGGTGATATCATTTACACCAATCCATTTTTGGACAAATTATACAAAAATACACACACGCATATATACAGTATAAACATAATATAAGTATATTCAAACACATACATTTGTGCGTATGTACACAAAATTTCATAGAAATACAAGCATATATACCAAACTTATATGTGTGTGTGTGTGCGCACGCAAAAATGCACACATATTAGTTAATTATTATAGTTATACACAAATAAATCCAAAATATTTTACTAATAAACATACTAAATAAATATATGTATATGAAATAAACAAATAACAGAAAAATATTTGAAATCCAGCTCAAAGTTTACTATCTCATATGCACATCTAAGAACAGATTTAAACCATACTAAAATGTGTAAAAGTCCATGCCTACTGAACAGTTTAGATACTAGACTAACGTGTAATACAAAAATAATATATTTTATTGTCATTGCCTACTGAACAATCTAGATGCTAGACTAAACTTCACTAAAGTTAACCAAGCTGACATCTGGAGTACAAATTCAAAGAGAATAATATACATAGCACATATCTAATAAGATTTACATCTGTTCTGAATGAAATCAAAACATTTGACGTAGCCATATTTGTTCTGCATAGATGTTATATTTTAATTATTGCACATTGCTTAGACAATACTTACTGGTATAGAAGAGGGCATAGAAGCTCAGATGGCCGATATGCAGCTTTGTATCTCATCTTGCTGCATGAGTGAATGTAATACCCCAGATAATAATACTGGAGACTTGGACAATGCATTTGATTCTCATTAATCCACCTGATTTCTTCTAAAGCAGAGTACTTACCAAGTGACAGAAAGGCGAGGTCAGGGTCCCAAAATAAATATTTGCTCGACAAACAATTTGGGAGTATATCAATGACACCTACTGCAATTAGCTTCCCATCTAAGACATACTGCTGATGGAAAGAACCGAAACCACATGGAGGTGCCGCACCATTGCCATTTAGTGAAACATGTACCAAGGGGGTATCAACCAAAAATCTCTTGTATGAGCTTTCAGTGACATGATCAAGGGTGTCATTATGCACTCTAAGCTGATATTTTTTATACAAGGAATATTCTTCATAATCAAAGCTAGACCTTTTCAACAGAATTTCAAACCTCAGTCTTTGACCCTGAGGTGCTCCACAGCATTTCTTTGAATGCCTGTTATTACCTTCGTCAGCTGCAGAAGGTTTTTTTGACATTGTACCCCTTCCTATTTCTTGGTCGAAACAAACTTGTCCTGTAGCGGAATAGAAATTGATATGTCCATTACAAGCTCTGATAGACAAACCAAAAGATTCTGCCTGCTGCTCTAAATGGCTCACCAAAATTTCTGCAATCGTCATGGGAGAGAGCTCGGATGAATCTCTCTTTACCCCCGAGCCATGTTCAGATGACTTCACAACCTCCACATCCTTCCTCGTCCGTCTTAAAGTAGCTGCAATCTGGAAGGCAATATTGCAGGAGAATATGAGATCTTCGAGCATGACTGCTTGCAACTTTCTTTTAGCAGGAGCAACTCTTTTGACAGATGCCTTTGGCAACTGGAAATCAGAGGAAAGCTCCCCATTCTCCATGCATAACTGTACCGCATGATCAATCTCACTTGATAAGGAATCTATAAACAGATGGGCCTTCTCCTTACCTTTACAATCAACTTTCATTGAATCCGTTGCATCAAAACTTTTATTCGAGATATGTAAACTACAGCAAGATCCCTCAGAAGCTTCTGTCTCACCAATTAACTCAACTGAATTTTTCACCTCTAGTTTGCCATCAAGAAACCTAAAAAATATATCCAGTGCTCAATAGTTGTTATTCTAATAAATTCTCAGAAGTAATTTTGTGATTCTAATATGTCCATTTACAATTTGTATAAAAACTTGAGAAGTTATTTTGTGATTAAAAAGTTAAAACTTACTTTAATCTTCCAATTAAATATCACGAAGGACTGAATTTTTGAAACCTTGCAAGTGTTTCTTGCTTCTTGCATCGTCCACTCAACTCAAGAGACAATAAGAAAGTCAAAAAATTTCTTCTAGGTTGAAAAAAATATATGGGCCCGGACCTAAATTTCTTATGAATTCATTGATTCATATACAATGTGTGTGTGTGTGTGTGTGTGTGTGTTCTATTTTATTAAAGTTCAGGACATGATAGTAACCACCTAGGAAGGACACCGACTTTTTCTTCCAACTTTACCCTTATATGATACTAATATTACACTTTTGTTTTTTGTTTTTTTTTAAAAATTTCAACACACACTTTTATTTTTATTTTTTTTAGTTCAACTATTCAAATATCAATTTAGTCCCTCCATAATTTATCAAATTTCACTTTAGTATGTGTTGAAATTCAAGTATTTATATATCCTTGCCCCCATAATCATCCGCCCCTGGGGCGGGGGAATTCAAAATATAGTGGCATCATTATCTTGATCAGCAATCGACGACACATATTCATTTTTTGAGTTGACCGCGCATAATCATTTGAATTGTGAAATTTTATTCACGGTGATATTAATCATTAATTAATACCAAGTGCAAAATGCAAACCTCATATTGTGTGCATGTAAACATCTGAATTTGCAGCTAATCATGCAAATATGCATCACTCAGAACAAGAAAACTTTTTGGCTATTGTTGCTGGATTTAAAACTCATCTACAGTACAGTTGAGAAAAATGCGCACCTTACAGACAATAATTTGTGTTAATATGAGTATACCTTTGCATTCTTTTTGATACTCGAATTTGCTCTTTGGAAGGAATAAAGTCGCTGGCCTTAAGACGGATGGTATAAGAGGGGCAACATGTTTTCTCCATCTCCGGCTTGTACAAAAAACAGCCAGATCGTCTCCAGCCTCTGTCGAGGAGTGCTATAGAGAAGAAAACCATGAGAAAATTAAATATGATGAAGATAAATTGAATATCAATCAAATAAAAATAAGACTAAAGTTTACATAACAAATAGAAATAAGCATTTCGGATCTGCCGCTGATTAACTTGAATTCATCGATAAACTATGCTAGCTATGTTGCGTGGATACGGGTACCAGTATCGTATCGAATACGATACGGATACGACGACACGTCAAATTTTGAAAATATAAGACACGATACGGCTAGGATATGAAAATCATTAAAATATATATAAATATTATATATATATATATTTATATTTATATAAATTTATTATTGAAAAGTAAAAATTATATAGATAGATGTAATATTTCATTAATCATAATATCTTAAGTACAAAATATTATTTAGAGATAGATGTAATATTTTGAGCAGAAATAGAATGACAGAGACGGACAAATGTATAAAGATAGATGTAAAAATTACAGAGATAGATATAATATTATAGAGATAGGTGTAATATTTTGAGCAGAAATAGAATGAAAGAGACGGACAAATGTATAGAGATAGATGAAAAAATTATAAAGATAGATGTACTTTTATAGATATAGATGTAATATTTTGAGCAAAAATAGAATGAAAGAGAAGGATAAATGTGTAGAGATAGATCTAAAAATTATAGATAGAGATGTAATATTTTGAGCAGAAATAGAATGAAAGAGACGAACAAATGTATTTAGGGTTTTAAAAGCCCAGCCCAATTTATTTTAAATTATTTTCCTTTTAGTCCTTAGAAATTTTAATTTTTTAATTAACCCCTAAAACTTTTAAATATTTGCAATTTTGCCCAAACGTATCCGAAAAACGTATCCACGCCGTATCCATGGCGTGTCCTCGCCGTATCCAAAACGTATCCGGTTGGTCAACCCTAAACAAAATCAACGACACGGATTTTGAGGTATCTGATACGCGTATCCGCGTGCCGTATCCGTATCCGATACTTCCAAAAAAAAAATTTTAAGGTATCCGTGCTACATAGTATGCTAGTGATGACAAAAAAGTAGCGGAACATGCATGTTCAATAACAATAACAACTGGAATTCCTGTGTTATTTGCTTCTTTCCATGGTCCATAACAAAATTCAAGGGAATGGTGATTAACTTGACTGAACATTACATCGCCGAAAAAACCAAGCAAACAAATTTATAGAGAAAAGGAGATCAATACTGTATAAGGTAAGATCTTAGCGAAATGCATGGAAACAAATCCAAAGTATCAACCTTGATAGTCATCAACCGTTAGACTATGTGCCCAAAGTCCTGCAGTAGCGAAGGATATAAATATAAGTGAGTGCATAAACAAATAATGGAATAACTCTATAATAAGTAGCCAATTAGTAACATCATGATGCAGAGCTTGAACCAATGAATAATCGAGATAAAGGCAAGCTTGTGGTCTGGTTGAATCAATTTGATCCTTGATCAATCAAATTCCATTACTTTCTCAGCATTCTCGAATCATTTTACTCCAGAAACAGGTAAAAAGGCGTTGAATCAAAACCTAAATCATCAAACCGAATCTCAACCAAATTTATGTCTCCTCTCACATCTAAACAGATTTTATACTTAATCGATCGATACATAGTTGACCGGTGAAAACAAATAACTAATTCTTGACCGGTGAAAAACAAATAACTGAGTCTAGATGAGCAAAATACAGAAACTGACCGTGAGAAATACTGGTACGTGCACCAGATTTACAGTATCCACAGGTGCTTTTACGGCGGCCCACATCCACCACGACGCTTTCACCTCTCCCACTATTTCCGCCACTGCCGCTAGTGCTACCTTCGCTTCTCAGTTTCTTCGCATCCGCCATCGCCGATCTCCTCCTCCGATCCTTAGATTATACTGTGAATTCGACGACGGTTAGGTTGTACTTTTAAGTGGGGGGTAGAAATAGAAATAGAATTATAGAATGCACACTGAAGTAGCACACATTCAATATTTATGATCATTAGCCCGGTGCTTTATCAACTTGTTCTACAGTTTCATGGTAACACACTTTTCTAGTTAAATTGATTACAATGGTTTAGTTAAAAGAAAATTATTAACTTAAATTTCTAATCTAATTTTTTTTATCACAAATGTTCTTTTTAAAAATAATTAATATGTAAAAGAACATGTGAATATGATTATTTGACAAGTAAATATTTAAAATCTTCAAACATGGATCGGGTCAGATATTAAATGAGTTGGATAAATACATATATTTCAAAATAACATCTCGACCCCTTGCAGTCTATATACACGTATGTGTGTATGTATGATGTTTTTTCTTTTAAATAAAACATAATATTCATTATGAAAGATTAGAAAATCCGAAATAAACGATGACGAAGGTATAACTCGGTTTTCACGACGAGTTATAGAATCAGTTGTTCTTGATAGCTGCGTGATTCGTTGATCTGAGAAATAAACAAATGAGCGAGTAGTTACGTTGCGAGAAATCTACATCTATCCACAATCAATCCTAGTCTCGAAACATCAGAGTTAGTTTTCTTCAAAGCTTAATTGTGCATCCAATTCAATAATAAGGTTCGAATGATGTAACCCCTTAAGCCAACTTAGTTCCTCACGAATGCTCAAAGATTTGGCTACTGTTGCGTTAAGAACTCCTGGACAACACCCATGGATAGCCGCAATAACTAGACCAAAATCATTTCGAACTAAGCACCCAAAACCCATATGAGGAGGATCATTAAAAATCGCAGCATCTACATTACATTTGAAATAATGTATTGATGGTATAGTCTAAGTAGTATTGGTTTGCTGGTGCGATGGAGAGGAGGGGCGAACAAAACCTGGGTGATTTGTGAGCTACTGTGAACGAAGTTCCATGGCTTATTGGAAGATAAGTGCCGCAGTCTTCTGCTTCCCGTTCCAAACTGAAAGGAAAATTAGTCTTGGTTTCCAAAATATAATTTAGTCATTGAAATAAATCTTCCTTAAATTTAATTTCCTTATTGATAAGATTGTGTGAAATATTGAATTAAAGGTTTTGCCTTTCTAGATATGATATTTATGATAAGGATTTTATGATATGATATTATTGATTTAAAAATAGTTTATTTCGAATAAAATTTTTAATTTACATATCTTGTAGATTTTCTTTTTGAAGATAAACCCTAGGAGAGGAGGAAAGTATAAATAAGGGAAGCAAGCCAAGGAAAGAGCTTCTTCGACACTTCGATGTTTGCCTCTTGAACATTTGCTTGGATGTTAGGTGATTTCTTACTTTCGTACTCTTGCACGCCGAGGTTTTCAGAGAAAATAATTCACAAGGATGCTATTGTTTTGAAGAGTGTTGTGTTTCACATGTTGCCGTGATTGTTAGAGACATATGCAGACAACACAAGTGGAAGTGTTGGTTAAATATCATGTTTTGCTACTCCAGTTTTTGGCACTATGTTTTTGCTTTCTTGAATACTTTTTATTCTGGTTGTTTGTTTTAGAAAACAATTTATTTTCTCAACGTATTGGGAAAATTCATTTTAGTTAAAATCACTAGTGTTAGGTTTTGAAAACTTAAATTGTTTTCTAGTAATTATTTTGCCCTGAGGTATCGCTCACGTATGTTAGAATTAATTTAGTTGTGGTGATGAGAGTCAAAACCAGTAGACCACGTTAAGCTAAAGCAGCAGACAATATTATATGCAGAAGCTATCGTATCGCTTAAACAGAAGCAGTACTTTATGAGTACTTATCGGTTTATAAAAAGCAGAAGCAGAACTTATCTTAAACAGAAGCAACAACTTAACGTCTTTTGTTTGATCGACACAAGTCTTAAATGTTACCATTACTTTACATAGCACTAGCATTAATTGCACCATTAATGCTATACAAAGACGTTTAACGCTCCTTACCATTTGTGATATGAAACAAAGATTGATATTTCTGAAGCATTTCTGCAGGACCCTTTTTAGGTGATAAAGTTGATTCTACTCAGAAGTCAAAGAAGCCGTTTTGCTTATAGACGTTAGATTCAAGATTTCTATATAAGGATCAATCTTTATAGAAATATACACGAATCATTATCATTGAGAATACACTATCTGTCCAACTTCAATTTGAGCTATCACAACTCTCTCTATCAAAAAGCTCAACATACAGAAAAAGCAGCACACGTTTCATATCATATATCTGATCTTCTGAGATCAATTTGTGGGGCGGTTTCTTAGTCTCTTCAAAGCTATTCAATTTACTATATATCACTGAGAAGAGTCTGTAATCTGGAAAAGAGTCTTTTTCAGAACTTTGTTGTATTTGTTATATTGTGTTGTAAAACTAAGAGTTTCAGTAGGCTGATGGTAAGTCCTACTGAAATGGGTGTGTACAAGTGTTGTATTGTAAAAGCCAAAGTCTTTTAGTGATACCTTCTGGAAACAGATGAAGTGGAGACGTAAAAGATTTCATCTTCGAACTTCCAGAAACAACTATCGTCTACTGCCTACTGTTTTATTGTTTTCACCCCATACCATCAGATTGTTTCCGCACTTATTTTCGTGATCTGATGGATTTACATACGAACAAGATAAGCTATAATCTCTAACATGATTGTATCACCTTTTGCAAAAACGTCCAACAAAAGAACAAGTTTATTCACCCCCCTCTAAACTCTATATCGATCCCCAACAAAGTATTTAAATCTTAAATACTTGTGCATAATTAATCCCGAGTTATTTGAATTTATGTCATTTAATTGTGTTTTAATGAAACGTACACTACTTTTTAACTTTAAAATCCTGCTAATTTTTTTTATTTTTTTATAAAAGTCGAAACTTGCATACTAAAATAACTCAACATTTCCAAAATCCAAAAATTAATTCAACATTTAAAAATCTTAAGTGCATAAAAATCCCTAAGTCGTCAATTAATAAAAATCCTACGTCAACCTTTAACATGGTCAAAATTAAACTTCAAAATAAAGCATAAAAATTTCTAAATAAATCATTCTCAAAATCTTTATTTCAAAACTTCAATTATCAAGCTAATACGGAAATAAGTGTCCCTCGGGAGTGTACTGCCCAACTCGATCCACTCAAGCATCAGCGCCTCCCTCAATATCATCCTCACCTGCAACCATCCAAACCTAGTGAGTCTAATGACTCAGCACGTTCTAACCATGAGTAACAAATAATATGTATACAGACACATGCACAATAATCATATTTTTATTGAAATCATGCTTGTAATCATAAATCATTTAATCGTAAAGCTTTCCATCTCATATATCATTTTTGGATGAAGTTTGATCCTTGAAAGTGACTAGCTGTTATCGTATCATGTGGTCGACTGATCAATCTTAGCTCATCATTGCGCATGGGGACAGGCACCAGTACCACCGTAAATGAAAATACGATCGCTGGGCCTCCTCTGGGGCCTTCTCCCGTAAAAGGCCTCCCTCACGATATTCTCAATCATATTATATCATGTTTGTCACAATCAATTCACATCTTTCAAAATATTTTTATTTTTTTTATTCATAAAATATCGTACCCTTTCTAAATTAGTAAAATGGCATTTTAAAAGGAAAAAACATATAACTTTAGCATGCATCATAAAATTCTATATTTTCATCATAAACGTTTTAAAATATCATTTAGCGTGTATTATGATTCTTTGAGACACTGTCAAACCTTTCGTACTACCCGGGACGTAAAATTATAATTTTACCTCTGGACTCTAAAATTCCCGATTTTGACGTTTTCTTACTTTTATCGACTCGAGCCTATCTAAACCATCTTATAAGCTTAAATTTGACTTCTAATATTTTTATTTAGACATAAACCCAAACCTTCGATTTATTTCCTTAATTACTAAACCGTGAAGCGTTTTAATCCCGAATTAATTCAAAACTTAATATTTTATTCCGAAACTTTAAACATAAACTTTTCAAACCTAAAAATACCCCCGTGAGCTAAGAGCCACACCACGTGGACCCCGATTTGAACGACTTTCCTTTCTAAGCCCCAAAACCGAGCCCTAACCTTAAACAAAGCCACGTTCTCCCCAAACATCGAGCCACCTAGGACTAGACCCTCACCAGTACCTCTTGGACCCTTCCTAACCTAGCAAGAAGAGACCGCAAAGCAATGATTGCTGAGGAAAGTAAATCAAAGTGGGCGGATTCTAGCTTTGAGTCTTCCGACTCAGATAACCATTCCAGTGATAGTGATGAAGAAGAATTCAAATGTCTCATGGCAAAAACTGAATCAGCCTCGACATCTGGAGAGGTGTTTGATTTCAATTCTGATGAATTTACACGAAATGATTTGGTTAAAACACTGCATGACATGGTTGAGGAGCACTTAAGACTTTCTCAATCATTCGAGAAAGTTAAAATTGAAAATCAAAACTTAAAAGATCAAATCAGTAAGTTCACTTGATGGCAAGAGAACAACTGTAGTGATCTGAAAGTTGAAATAAGTAAATTAAGAACTGAGAATGAAATAGTAAATACAGATTACCAGACAATGAGATCTGAAAATCAGAAGCTATCAGTTCTGGTGAATGCATGGAACAAGTCTCCTGTTTCATTAGAGAAGATGCAAGAATTACAGAAGCAATCTGGAGATAGGAGTGGTCTCGGATTCAGTAATGATGAAAGCACTTCTGAAACTAGTACAAAGCCAATCCTGGATATGAGCAAAGGGAAATTCATTCACTTTGTTAAATCCAATGTGGTACATGAACCAGAAGTACCAACTGTTCAAATCAGAAAGTTTGTAGACCAGACGAACAGAAGTAAGCATTATGGTCTGGGTTATGTTGAACCTAAGAGAAGAATCCACCAGAGTGCTGGATCCAGTAGAGGATTCAACTCAGAAGGACAATCCTCTGTGAAGGTTAGAAACTACCAGTACTATAATTTCAAACCAGTTCAGATGAGATACATACCAGATGATAAGAACAGAAGGGAAGAACAACATCCTAATATGCATTCTGTTAGAAATAACAGACCTTCTGTTGCACACACCTCTGGGGATACTCGAAGTACAAGGTCTCCTAGAATTGTATAAATTTGGATTCCTAAAAGACTGATAAGGCTTGGACCCAAATAGATTGGGTACCAGTTACTAAAACTTGTGTTTGCAGTAACAGGAGAGGAAAACCAAGATAAGCAGCTCTACGTGGTATCTGGACAGTGGATGTTCCAGACATATGACCAGACAAAAGAGTCTACTCTAAAAAATAATGAGTTGTACTGGACCAAATATAACTTTTGGGGACAACTCATGGCCAAGCCCTTATGTCCTGGCAGCGTACCTGTTGGAAATCATAATGCGATCATATACACATAAAATCATTAAAACTTTGGAAATAATCATCAAAACGTTAAGCGATTTTTACTCAAATATTTTTCATGCTAAAATACATTAAAAAATGCATAATATGATTTGAATGGAGCATCAAAAGAGTTTAGAAGCGTGCTTTTCAGTTTAAAACGCTCAAATATACGACCGTTGGTGTGGGTTGCGAAGGGAGACGAACGGGTGACGAACAACCTTGAATTTTTCTCTTAAAATCTCGAAAATTTGAGGGTGTTGTGTGTGCAAGTGTTGCGGATGCTAAGGGACTCAAGAACCCTAGCTTTGATATTTAATATTTTCAAATATTTGATGTTTATGGGTTAGGGTTTTGGGTTTTTTATTTAGGAATAATTAGGCCCACTAATCTTAAGTAAATTATTCTCATTAAAACCTATTTAATTGTAAAATAAAAGTTTACAAATTTTGTTTTCAAAAATAATAATTTTTGGGCCTTTAAAAGTCCTTCGTTTGACCAAAACCGGCTTCTCGGATAAAATCGAGCTCGCCTCGTAAAATAATTTGGGCTCCAGCATTTTTAAAATTTTTTAATCATATTTAATCATATTATTAAACCTCAAAAATATTTATCGAAAAATATTTTATCTTGGTCGTCCTCGGTCTCCTTTCCTCAGCCTATTATCGAATATTCGGATAAAATTTTTAATTTTCACGAAATCATGTAATTACGCCTTTAATTATATACTATGTATCATTTAAGCATTTAAAATCAATTAAATGAAGCAATTAAGCAATTTAAATCATTTGCATTCATGCGGTTTACGTGGACCGATTTTTCGGGCGTTACAAATCTTCCCCCCTTAAATAAAATTTTTTCCTCGAAATTTGCCTAGTCTTGATTATTGAAAAGCTTAGACTCCCTCATTCCTTTCATGCTTAATCCACTTGGCTTAAATTTTGCACTCTATCACGCTCTCGCTACGTACTCTGATATGCCATCTTCCATTTTATATATTTATGCCAAATTTCTTGATTTCAAGGAACTCAAAGATTTAACTAACTCTACATCTCCTATCAATTATAAATCCGAAGTTACCTTAAGGTATTTCTGTAACGTCCAAAAAACCAACCTACGTATACCACATGCATGCAAATTATTTTAATTTCTTAATTGTTTTAATTAATTGATTTTTAATGCTAGCATGATGTTTATTATATGATTAAATATGTGATAGCATGATTAAATGATAATATAACATGATTACATGAAATTAAGGATTTTACCCGAATATTCGATAGTAAGCAGGGAAAAGGAGACCGGGGACAACCATGACAAGAATATGTATTTTTATTTAATTAATGGCAAGGCTTCCTAATATGATTTAAAAATGATTTAATTTTCCTAAAAATGTTGGAGTTTGAATTATTTTATGAGTCGAGCTCGATTTTTCTCGGGAAGCTGATTTTGGGCAAACAAGGAGTTCTAAAAGATCAAAAATATTATTTTATGGAAACTTATTTTATAAACTTTTATTATTTAATTAATTAAATGTTATTGTGCCCAATTTAATTAATTTAAGTAGGCCCAGTTATCCTTAAGCTTGCAAGCCCAAAACCAAAGCCCATTAACATGTTAATTATTTATAAATAAGTGACCTAGGCTTTCAAAACACCACAATTGAACCCTTGTATCAGCTGAAAACTAACCACAAGCACACACACAAATTTCGAGATTTTGGAGGAAAGAAAAGGCTTTCGTTCTTCGTCAACCGGTCGTCCAAATGTCGCACCCTCACCAACAATCGTCTATTCGAGCGTTATAAACGCAAAGACACGTTTTCTAAACCCTTTCAAACATCATACAAATCATAATATGTGTGTGTTAATTGCTTATGCATGGAAAATATTGGTGTTCGATTATTTTACTGTACGTTACGTATTTTCAAAGTTTCAATGATTTTACTCTTGTTTTAAAATGTTTTTGAATCCAACAAGTACGCTGCCAATGCATGATAAAATATGAATGAATTGTGACTGAAACATGATAAAATTTAATAGAAATAAAAGCTGGAAAAACCAATGGAAAAATAGAAGGAACCGTGGGGGTTTTTGTTGTGGTTTGCTTAGGCTCAAGGGCTCGCTAGGTTGCATGGGGGCAAGTGGGCTCAGCCAAGACTGGGTTTGGGTCAGGTTGGTCTCGGTCTAGGGTTGGGTTGGGTCCTAGGGCAGCTAGGGGTCAAGGGAGTGGCTAGGGAAGGGTCTTAGTGAACTAAGACTCTTCCCCCCATGCGCGATTTGAAAGCAGCAGCCATGAGAGGCTTGCGACTGGCCTGGGCGCGAGCCAGGCAAGTTTGTCAGGGTCCAAGGGAGATGGGCAGGAGTCGAGCCAGGGGCTGGTAAAGGTGGGTGCGCTATGGCTCGAGCAAAACGTGGAAATCGTGAGGGATCACCATAGGGGCGCGCGACTCTTGTTCTGATGGCAGGGCTTGCAGTGCTGGTTCAAGGGATTGGGCTGGTCTGGGTTGGGTCTGGGCGTGGTCCAGGGTAGGTAAGGACGTGCTGGGCTCGGTGGCTGATGTTGTGGTAGAGTCCTAGTTAAGCTGCAACTCCAAAAGCGAAGGAAAGAAGGAAGGGCGCGCAGCTTGTGTCTTCGGGTAGAGCTTTGTGCGTGGATTTAGGGGCTGATCCGAGGGCTTGGGCTGGTTTGGGACGAGGCTGGGTGTGGTCCAGGGTCAGCGAAGGACGTGGGTGGTCAAGTGGTTAATGGTTGGTAGAGTCCTAGTCTAATTGGGAGTCCTATTGCAACTAGGACACACACATGCATGCAATCGGGCTTAGGGGAAAGAGGTTTTTTATCGGGCCAGGCTGGTTCTTTGGGCTGGGCTTAGTCAGTAGGGTTCCGAGATGAGTTGGCTCGAGTTTGGCTCGAGGTGGCTTGGATTTGGATCGAGGTGGCTCGGGCGTGGCTCGAGTAAATCGTGAGATGGCTCGGTGTTATCATGTATGTGTCAAAAACGAGATTTTATGAACTAAAATTGGAACCATGGGTCTACGGGTGTGGTTCATGGCTCACAAGGGTAGAATATGTAATCAAAATGTAATGGTTAAAAGTTGGGATCAAAATATGGAGTTTTAGATTTATCCGTGATTTAATCGCCTCACGAAACGTTAATTAAAGAATTAATTAGAAAGCCTAGATTTAAGCTTAATAAAATTATGAAAAATTATATGTAAGCTTAAATAATTATTTAGAATAAGCCCATGTCATTAAAAGTGAGAAAAAGATAAAATCAAGAATTTTTACGTCTAGGGGTAAAACGATAATTTTATACTTAGGAAAATACGTAAAAGCTTGGCAGCGTCCCGAAGGATCATAATGCATGTTAAATGATATTTTATGATTTAAAATTTTGATTTTGATGAAAATATGATATTTATTTTTTATAGATATTTTATGATTTATGGTAAAAGCTGTGCAATTTTCACTGTCTTAAATGTTATTTTTGAAATGTTATGATGATTTATGATTTTAAAAGAAAACGAAAAATATTTTGAGGAATGTGAATTGACTGTGATAAATGATATCTGATTTTGTGAAAATTATGTGAGGGCCAAGGCCCCAGAGGGAGCCCATATTCGGGCCAAGGCCCCGAGGTACCCCGTTTACAGGCCAAGGCCCCAGAAGGACCTCGTCTATGGGAAAAAGCCCCAGAGGGACCCTGGAGATCGTATTTTCACGGTGGAGCCTAGTGTCCACCCCCATGGACCATGTGGAGCTAAGACTGCATTCGACCAAAGGATAAAGTTAGTAACTTTCAAGGATCAAACTTCACCCAAAATGATATATGATTGAAAGCTTTACGATTAAAATGATTTTATGATATATGATTCATAATGATGATTAAAGTTATTTTTAAAAATGATTTATTTATGCTCAAAAGGTATTTTAAAATGATTTTACGATTTACGATTTATTTATGTTTAAAAGCTATTTTAAATAAAAGTATGATTTTTAATGCATGTGATTGTATATGTATTATTTGCTATTCATGTTTAGAACGTGCTGAGTTTTTAGACTCACTAGGTTTGTATGATGGAGGATTTAATGATTGATGGGAGGCGCTGACGATTGAGTGGATCGAGTGCATCAGTACACACCCGATGGCATTTATGTTTTCGCACTAGCTTGATAGATTAATGATTTAAAGATTATGTTAATGATTTTATTAGAGATATTTTTATGCTTTGTTTTATTGTTGTTGATCTTTTTAAAGGTCGATTTAGGAGTTTTGGTTAGTCGATGATTTAGAATTTATTTTATGCACTTGAGGTTTCATATGTTAATTTATTATGTTTGATGATTATGATAAGTTATTTTAATTAGTATTTTCGAGTTTATGATTTATGATTAGAGACAAAAAAAAAAGTCGAGGTCGTTTCAATTTCTTCTTCCCAAATATTACTTAATTAATTGGCTCTACCTCACGTAATCCTGATCGTATAAGTTAATTTTCTCAAAATATATTCATATTTCCAAACCCAGCTTCAATCCCTAGTACAGTATCCATGATTACAAAACGCCTTAATGACTGATACTTACTAAAACCTCATTCATGTATATGCCAGACATATTGTCCTTAACACCATCATCATTATATATTTGTTTCCTTAAATCCTAAGCATTTCAAGTATTTCAACTATTCAAGTCTATTTAGTTGCCATTTCACCTTATGATTTAATTCTAAATCACGACATAACAACGAACACTTATGTGTAACCTCGGAACTCAAGATTATGTCCAATAACCTTATACTCACAAAAATCTTAACGCTCTAGGGGAGAAAACTTTATCCACCTGCAATAAAATTTTCTCTTAGTATCGTTTAAATGCAAAACTTATTATGATTCTCTTTCCTCGATGCTTATCTATGCTTGGTGACTTATTTCACGCAAGGTAGTTCACTATTTGTTATCCCAAAGGGTAAAGTAATTTCCTTATCCCGAAAATGTCATTTGTTGGAAACTAATTTCGGATGTTTGACAAACTAAAGGGCCAAAAGATCGAACTAACTGATCATGTATAACGGCCGCTTCAAACTGGATTAACAAGCCAACTGATCTACGCAACTAGCTGCGAGCCATATCAGCTTCCACCTTTCAGCTGACCCTTCAGCTGGACATGTCATCAATTGAAAACAACAACCGACAAATAGTACAACAGTCTGCAACTGTGAGTGACAATGCCGTAATTCAGATAAAGGTGTACTGCACTATTGGCAGAAGAATTTCGACGTGGCATATCAACGGATAGAAAGTTTAAACCGCATTTAATATTAACGTTGGAAGGAAGCCTATAAATAGTAGAGAGAAGCAGCTGAAGAACAACGATACTTAATAATCAGTTGCGAAGAGTGAACTTACAATCTTTCTTACTGTTACTCTGCTGAAATTCAAGCTCACGCTTATTATATACATTCATAGCTTTCAGGCTATCTTTCGAGCACTTTAGCACATTGTGATTACTGTAAAACTTGATCCTAGAGATCAGTTGTGCTAAGTTTTTCATTCTAAGTAAACTGAGTTGTATACTAAGAGTTTTAGTCTTGGCATTGTTAAGTCCAAACTGAAGTGGGTCTTTACAAGTCTTGTATTGAACAAAGTCTTTTAGTGGAAATCCTATCTTCGTGATAGAAGGGGTGACGTAGGAGTAATTGAATTCTCCAAACATCCAGAAACATATCCTGTGCATTCATTACACTTTTCAGTTATTATATTCTATCTTACAGTCAGTTTTATTCCACACTTTGTTGTTAACTGATTGTGATCGACTGACAAGATTTTGTGATTTAGTTTCTCACCAAACGATTTAAACCTTTGAAAAAGAGTCAAAAAACCGTGAGTGTTTATTCAACCCCACTTCTAAACACTCTCATTACTTCAACCGATCCTATCAAGTGGTATCAGAGCAGTCTGATCTTGTCCTTGAATATTCTTATACACTAAACTGATCATCATGACTTCATTCAACAAGATCCCTATGTTTTCCAGAGAAGCCTTCGATGAATGGAAAATAAGAATGCATGCTCACTTAGCTGCACAAGATGACGATATGTGGTACGTCATCACCGACGGACCCATGAAGATACTGAAAGCCAATACAGCTTTTGCCATAACTGATGGGGCACCTCATCGAATAGAAAAGCCCAGAGAGGAATGGACAACGGAAGATAAAAGGAAAGCCAACTTGTACAATGTGGCGAAAGATATCCTATGTAAGACGCTGGATAAAGTCACTTTCAGTAAGATCAAAATGTGCAAAACAGCTAAAGAAATATGGGAGAAACTGATACAGCTGTGTGAAGGAAATGAGCAGACTAAAGAGAATAAGTTATCAGTTGCTGTTCAAAATTTTGATAACATCAAGATCAAAGCTAGAGAGTCAATGCATGAATACGATGAAAGAGTCAACTGCATCATCAATGAATTAAATGCACTTGGAAAGGTGTATTCCAACAAAGAAGTTGTATTGAAGGTTGTCAGGGGTCTTCTCAAGGAGTAGGATGTCAAGACCATGGCAATGAGGGAGTCAAAGGACCTAAACAAGGTTGAACTCCATGATCTTTTTGCTGATCTAAAGGTTTATGAGTTCGAGCTGCACACTAGAGAAGGAGAACCTTCAACATCAGTAGCTACAACTGGCTTAACTGCTGTACGACATGAACCAGCTGGTTCAGTTGACAAATCTGCCGATCAGCTGAGCAATGATGCAATGTCATTGTTTGTCAAGAAATTTTGAAGGTTTATGAGGAAGAATCAAGGAAACTTCCAGAGGCAATACCAGAGAAATCAGCCCAAAGAAGAATCCTATGCTTGCTACAACTGTGGCAAATCTGGTCATTTCATAACAAACTGCCCTAAGCCAAAGAAAGACAGTCGAGGATCAACTGAAAAAGAAAAGAAGCCCTATGAGCACAGAAGAAGGACCAAAGATGACAAAAAGACATTCAAGAAGAAGCATGAGGTACTCTTGGCTGAAGAAAGCAAATCAAAGTGGGCTGAGACTGACAGTGAGGAGTCAGAGCCTGAAACCTCATGCAGTTCGAGTGATGATGAGGAAGAAATCAAATGCTTGATGGCTGACAATGAAGTACTAGAATCAGCAAGTGAGCAGGTATTCGATTTCAGCTCCACTGATTTAACTCGTGAAGAACTCATTATTACTTTGCATGACATGGTGAATGAATATCACAAACTTGCTCGATCTTTTGAGAAGATTAGAGCTGAGCAAAATGATCCCAACGACAATAACACTAAAACTGATGAATCAGTTGAATTGTTGAGTCTAAAAAGGGAAATTTCTAAGCAAAAATCTGAAATGATTGAGAGCCAAGCCTTGATACATCAGTTAAAAACTGAAATTTCAAAACAAACTGAAATGATTCAGGCTTGGAACAAGTCTTCAGTTGCACTGACTGAACTGCAGAACTAACAAAAATCAGTTGATGACAAAACTAGTTTGGGGTACAACAATCATGTTGAAATTACTGCAAGTGATACACCGCCAAAGTTGAGTAAAGACAAAGGAAAATATATTACCTTTGTAAAATCAAATGTGGTAAATGAATTCTTAGAACTAAGTAAACCAACTGTTCAATCGACTGAAAGTAAGAACAGAGGTAAGCGGTATGGTATTGGTTATAGCTCAGAGAGTTCAACTGATTCCAGAAACTGGTCGCCAAAACGATTCAGTTATAAAAATCAGCACTCAAGGAGCAGTTATTACAATTACTACAACTCTAAACCGGTTCAGAAACGATATCGAAAGAATAATCAGTTGAAAAAGGATACAAATCATATTGTCTCTTCTTCACATCACACACCCAACAACCAAAAGTCAAGAAAGACTATCTGGAACACAGCAACTGGAAAGTCAGTTAGACTGATCCAAGTCTGGGTTCCTAAAAGACTAATCTGTTTAGAACCCAAATAGATATGGGTACCAAGATTATATCTTGTTTATGATTGCAGGTAACGGGTACAAGCAAGGATTCCACATGGTATCTAGACAGTGGCTGTTCACGACATATGACAGGAGATGCAAGTTTGCTATCTCAACTGAACAAGTACACTGGACCTAACATCAGTTTTGGAGATAACTCCAAAGGTAAAACTGTGGGTAAGGGTAAGCTTCTCCATGGTAACTTCACCATTAAAGATGTTTTATTAGTTGAGAATCTAAAGTATAATCTGATTAGCATCAGTCAGTTATGCGATAATGGATTCTCGATTCAGTTTGACAAATATTTCTGTTCAGTCAAAGACTCAACTGATGAGGTCATCTTAACTGGCAAACGTTGTGAGAACACTTACAAAGTCAGTTGGAATGATCAACCTTATGCAACAGTTTGTTTTATTGCTTCCAAATACTCTAAAAACTGGTTGTGGCATAAGAGACTAAACCACCTGAACTTCAAATGGATTGCATATCTGAGTAATCATAATCTTGTATCTGGTTTGCCCAAAATAAATTTTTCAAAAGATAAAATTTGTTCAGCATGTCAGTTTGGTAAACAAGTAAAATCTTCTTTTAAAAACAAGGGTTGTAAATCTTCTTCCCGATGCCTAGAACTGCTACATATGGATCTATTTGGTCCTATACCAGTAATGATTTTAGGGGGAATGAAATACACCTTGGTGATTGTAGATGACTTTTCAAGATTTACTTGAGTTATATTTCTCAAATCCAAAGACGAAACTGGTGCACAACTGATCAAGCTTCTTAAAAGACTTTTAAACGAAAAATCAGTTGGAATTTATAGAATCAGGTCTGATCGAGGAAATGAATTCATCAATCAAATTCTTTCAAATTTTCTAGAAAATACTGGAATTAAGCATGAGCTCTCAGCAGCAAGAACCCCTCAGCAAAATGGTGTAGTTGAGAGAAGGAATCGAACTCTTAAAGAAGCTGCTAGAACAATGCTTGCTGATTCGGGTATTTCTCAAAGATTTTGGGCAGAGGCAGTAAACACTGCATGTTATACTCAGAACAGATCAATGATTAATAAGAATCATTCGAAAACACCTTATGAGATCTGGCATGGACGAAAAAGTGTGGTTTCCTACTTCAAAATATTTGGCTGCAGATGTTTTATACTCGATAATGGTAAAAATCATTTAAAAGCTTTTGATGCTAAATCTGCAGAGGGAATATTTCTTGGATATTCATCAGTTAGTAAAGCCTATAGAGTTTTCAACAAGAATACTTTAAATGTTGAAGAATCCATTCATGTTGTTTTTAATGAATCTATGCTAACTGATAAGCCAACTGATCCAGTTGAGCTAGTTGATAGATTTACAGATATCAGTTTGGAGGATGATACTGATGAAGAAAATCATATCAATCGAAACAGCCTTCAACCACCTGAACCAGAAGTGTTAGATCAACCAGTTGAACAGGAAGCTGCTCCTGAAAATTAGTTGAAAGAGCCTATTAAAAATATTCAGTTACCAACTGATGCAGTAGCAACTGAAACTGGAGAAAATACTCAGTTGGAAACTGAAGCAGTTGCTAACTTGGATGCAAGTACTGCTGAGTACAGATGGAAAAAATCAAATCCTCCGGAATTGGTAATAGGTAATCCATCTGATCCGGTAAAAACTCGCAATCAAATGCTTAATCTATTTATTCATTCAGCTTTTGTTTCCCAACTGGAACCAAAGAAAATTGATGAAGCTCTTGCTGATCCTAATTGGATAAATGCTATGCAAGAAGAGTTAAATTAGGTTACCCATAACAATGTCTGGAACCTAGTTCCAAGACCAGTTTCAAACACTATTATAGGTACTAAATGGGTATACAGGAACAAACTGAACGAAGATGGTTCAGTTGGGCGCAACAAAGCAAGATTAGTAGCACAAGGATACAGGCAAGAAGAAGGAATTGATTACGATGAAACATATGCACCAGTTGCAAGACTGGAGGCAATCAGAATATTCCTTGCCTACGCATCATTCAAGAATTTTAAAGTCTACCAAATGGATGTGAAGAGTGCATTTCTGAATGGTCAGTTGCAAGAATAAGTCTATGTTGAACAACCTCCAGGTGTTATCAATCATCTTTCTCCTGATCATGTATACCATTTGAACAAAGCCTTATATGGTCTTAAACAAGCCCCAAGAGCTTGGTATGAACTATTTCAAAATTTCTAACTGATCATGATTTTTCTGTTGGATCATTTGATAAGACGCTGTTCAAATTCTCTAAGAATGATAATATTTTACTTGTTCAAATTTATGTTGATGACATTATATTTGGGTCAACTAACCTCAAATTATGCGAGAAATTTGCTAAGTTGCTGCATGACAAATTTGAAATGAGCATGATGGGTGAACTGACATTTTTCCTTGGACTGCAAGCGAAGCAATTGGAGACTGGTTTTTTCATCAGTCAAACTAAATATACGAAGGAGTTGCTCAAGAAATTTGGCATGGAATCATGTTCAGCTGCAAGTACTCCCATGAGTTCATCAGTTAAACTGGACAATGATCAAGGGGGAATATCATTTGAGACGACACTTTACAGAGGTTTAATAGGTTCATTATTGTACCTAACTGCTAGTCGTCCTGATATTGCATTTGATGTCTGTATGTGTGCTAGATTTCAAGCAAACCTCAAGCAATCGCATTTTTCAGCTGCCAAACGTATTTTAAAATATCTTAAAGGCACGCCAAATGTTGGGTTATGGTACTCTAAGGACTCTTCTTTCAATTTAGTCGGATATTCAGATGCAGATTATGCAGGATGTAAGCTTAATCGTAAAAGTACAAGTGGATCATGTCAGTTTCTAGGAGACAGACTGATCTCTTGGTTCAGCAAGCAGCAAACATCCATAGCTACTTCCACAACTGAAGCAGAATATCTTGCTGCTGGTAGTTGCTGTGCTCAACTGCTCTGGATCCAACAACAACTGAAAGATTATGGAGTTATTGCAAAAGAATCACCCATATTTTGTGATAATACTAGCACGATTGTTATCACTTACTCCTAGTTCTTCATTCAAGGACCAAGCACATAGATGTAAGGCATCACTTCATCATAGATCATGCCTTGAAGAAAGCCATCAGACTGGAATTTGTTTCAACTGAACAACAAGCATCTGACATCTTCACCAAACCATTACCCGAGACTAAGTTTTCTCACTTTCACAACATACTTGGTTTAATTGACTTAACCTGATTATATCATGTTTATTATCAGTCGTGAATAAGTTCATTATCATATGTTAACTGCTCAGTTAGTCAGTTGCCAGTTTATTTTATTTCAGTTAGTTATGTGCTTATCAACTGTTGTCAGTAAGTATTGCAGAATAGTATAAACACAACGATAAACTGAAATAATCATTTTATTCATTATAATAGGAGATGCTTACAATAGTTATCTCTTTCTTTACTGCAGACCTCCACTGGGATAACCAGTTGGTTACTTTCCCAGCAGAAGTCTTTAGGAAGCCCTCTGAGATAGCAATCTTTCTCAGAGTTCTCATTTCCTTCTTGAGCATCAGGAGGTAGACACCTTCATCAGTGAAGATGTCTACATTTTTAGCGACGTAAAGACGTTGCCGATACTTTCTCCTTTTTGCTAACCTTTTGGGGTTAGCAACTAATCCCTCCTGTGGAAGGGGTTGGAGGTCCTGAAGCTTAAGCCAATAGTGTAGTATCTTCTCAAACACTGAGTCTTCTATTGCAGATTTTCTGGAATCCATTGCAGACTCCCTGAATGCATTGGCCATATCAAGACTCTTCGAACCACTCGCTCCTGCCATTTGAGTTTGAACTGATATTTGTTTGATGATATTTTGTGCTTAACCTTAAACTTGACATGTCTGTTTATAGCTAGGGCTCAAGGAAACTGAAGAGACGCCATCATTACTCTGGACGATTTATATTCTGAGAATAAGATTTCTTTTATTACGTCATTTATCAGTTGCTTAATTTCCCTCCACTTAAAGATGCATTAATTAAGGAGGAATATCGATTTTAAAAGGTTAACTGAGAAGACAGTAGTTAGTGAATCCTCATCTGAAATGATTCAGTCTCACAACTGATCGTTCAATTGATCATTTAGCTAATCTTCTCATATAAGTTAACAAATTAATCGTATTTTATTCCAAAATCAATGATGTGACTGTCGGTTTTAGCATTAAATGATGAATAGTGTTTTTAAACCTTGACCCATTTGAACCATGTAAAATTATACACACGCTTTAGCACACGTACACACATTTTTATTCAAATTTCCATGGACTGACACGTGTCCAAAAAAAATTGAACAGTCACCCACATATATGTCTTTCCCCGCTCCAATTCATTTCTTTCTTACACGAACATTATCTCTAAGAGCAAATTCAAACTCAGAGCATTTATCTTGCAAAAATTTCAGGTATTCAAATTCTCAGAAATGGCAAACCAAATTCCCGCTCACATTCTAAACGCAATGGCTATCAACTTTGAATCCGTTCTATCTGTCAACGAGGTTGAAGTGAAGAAGGTATTCCTGAAACTAGAGGCAGCTGGCTTAAAGACTTTTCTGGGTCAATCTTCTCAGGAAATCTGTCCACAAGAGCTTCATGATTTCTATTCTTCTGGATATGTTACTGTTGATGGAAACATTGCTACCACTGTCAATGATCAGTTGCTGATCATCGCTGAAGAAGCCTTCGACGATCTGTTCTATTTGCCTACTGATGGGCTTGTCAATTTTTCTGAGGTGAAAACGTATGATATTGAGGAGATGCAATCTATTCTATCTGTCGATGGTCGGAAAATCAAAGTTTCCGATCCAAAGAAAGAACTCAAGCCAGAAATACAATTGCTAGCCGATATTTCAGTAAAGGGGATACTAGCTAAGGCTGGTTCATTTGCTTCTCTGACTCTTGAGAAGTTCCAAGTCATGACGGTAATCATGGCAGAGAAAAAGATGAATGGGAGGATTGTGATTTTCACCATTCTGAGGAATATGCTTCAGTCTACGAAGCAGTCAAAGGGATATGCTGTGCAGATCAGTTACCTACTGAAAATGAAGGGAGTAGTGAGTGATACAGCTGAAAAATCATCCAAATTCAAGGTCTTCAATGCTAAGAATGTCCAACCTCCCAAGACAAAGTTGGACATCTCAACTGAACAGTTTGTGAAAGATAAAAAGGAGATTGGGACGCAACAGGCGGCTCCCAAATCAGTTAAAAAGGCTAGAACTCTGGCTCAGCTGAAAACGGCTAAGAGGAAACTACTTGTCAGCGAATCAGATTCTGAGAAAACTCCATCTCCTAAAATTGCAAAAAAGCCAAGGACTAAGAAAACCAAGCCAGTAGTTGTGCTGGAAGCAATACCAACTGATCGACTGACTCCATCAGGTGCTCAAGAGCCTATTCAGGCTATTCCTCTGAAATCCATTCCAGCTGAAGAGCAGTTACTGATAAAGAAGGTCACCAAGTCTGGTGATAAGTCAAAGCTTGCTGGAGTAAAGGCTCCACTGATCACCATCACTGGTTACGTCCCTTTACCTGCTGCCAGACCAAAAGGGGTAGTGATCAGAGAAAACATTGATGCTACTACCTCAGGATTGAGTATTCCTCATACCATGACTGACACTAAGGGCAAGGGCAAAATGCAAGAAGAGCCCAGGCCAACAAATGCCATTCAAACACACATTGATCTTATCTGGGAAGAGATCAAAGAATTTTCAGCAAATAAGCTCAAAACCAATTATGCATGGGTGAAATTCATAACGCATGTATTCGCCAAAGAGCTTCAGAGAAAATCCAAACTGCAGAAATTTATAAAGATGGAAAATGTTGTGTTAAGAGTGGTTAAGGCATCTTCCATCGCTCAGACTCTGGAGAGGAAGAATTACTTCTTCGATCAGCTGAAAGCCAAAAAGCTACAGAAGATAGTTGCTCAGCTGAAACTGAACTATTACCCTACCAGTCCAACTGCACATCATGACAAAGCTGTGCATGATCAACTAGAATCGGATCTTGTCTCACTACAGATGGAAATAAAGAATTGAGAAATGGGTCAAGAACTGGTTTTTCCAGAAGCTCCTCAAGACGTATCATCAGAAGACCCAACTAAGGATTCAGTTCAAAGATCTCCCAAGGACGTTGGTGCTGAAACTGATCAACAAGCAACTGCCCCCTCCACTTCAGTTGCTCAACCTTCATCATCTGTAGCACCTCCTTCTTCAACTGCTGATCCTAATTTTTATTGAGAAGATGATTTATCATTGGCCAATCTTGATGAGGTCATCCAATCAGTCACCTCTGATATTCAGCTAGAATCATCTAGATCAGCTGAAGAAGTCATTCCAACTGAAGAACCAGTTGATCAAACTGTGTCGACTGAAGAACCTGCCAAGAAGGCAATCATTGAAGAAACTGAACAGCCAGTTCAGTCAGTTGGTGTTACTGAACAGGCAGTTATTGAAACTATGGAGGCTCATCTATGCTTATCTGAAGACATTCAAACTGAAGAGCCAACTTCAGTTTCAGTTGATCACTCAACTGATCAACCAATCATTTTTTCTCCTCTACAAATTCAACAGGAAGCAAGTGTAGAGGATTCTCCTGAAATTGTCTGTGATACCCTTGTCCCACATAAAAAAAATCAAAGATTTAAAATGAGTTTATAATGGCTTACAATGGACTTCTATAGCAACTCGGGTTAATCATTTTCGTAAAAGCGAGGACGAATACGAAGTAGTTGCTATAGAGGTACATTGTGCAGTCACGCAGGCGCGGGCTTGGGCTCGGGGCGTGACAGAATGGTATCAGAGCTGGTCACCGGCATGGAACACCGGGAAATAAGTGCTATGCAGGGCAAACTGCTACGTGTATGGGAGCCACCTCTTGAACCTGCAAGGCAAAGTGCTACATGACGGGAGCCACCTCTTGAACCTGTAGGAGCCACCTCTAGATTCTCGGTGCTGGTAGATCGAGGGGTCAGACCGCGACGAGGACGTCGCGTTCTAAAGGAGGGATGATTGTAATACTCTTGTCCCACATCAAAAAAATCAAAGATTTAAAATGAGTTTATAATGGCTTACAATGGACTTCTATAGAAACTTGGGTTAATCATTTTCGTAAAAGCGAGGACGAAAACGAAATAGTTGCTATAGAGGCACATTGTGCAGTCACGCAAGCACGGGTCCGGGCTCGGGGCGTGACATGGTCAGTGCAGAACCGATAATAACTGACAGGACTCTGGTAATATTTGATGAAGCCTCAAGAAAACAAGAACCAGAGCCAACTGGACTTCATCTCCTCATCCTTCAATGAACTTTGATTCAGTATTGGAAGTGATGCAAACTATCCAGCACGACCTGTCAAAGATGATGACGGCAATCTCAGATATCCAATCTACTCAGCTTGTTCATACCTTGAAGCTAAATGCCTCAAATGACTTCAACTCTGAGAGATTGAAACAAATTCAAGCCACTGTGACCTCTCTCTCTTTTGCAGTGGACGAAATCAAAAAGAGTAGAGGTATAACTGAAAGTATTTCCCTGACTCAAGATGAAATCGGCAAGAGAGTTGAATTCGTGGAGACATCTGTTTCCAGAAAGATAGACTTGCTGCAAACTACTATGCTTAATGCAGTCTCAGACGTAGCCTCCTCTGTTAAGCTTTTATAAATTGATGTTCGGGGATTATCTGTCAGAATGGAGGCGTTTGACAAAAAGGGGGAAAAAACCTAAGCTATAACCCACCCAGAAGAAGTCTCACAGAGTCTCACAGGAGAATTTCTATCAGTTGATGGATTCGTTTTCTTGAAGATTATTTTATTCTTTCGTTCTTTGTACAAATTTGTACACTGAGAGAATTTTATGAAGTTCGAAGATTATTTTATCTACAAAGAGTTCAATTGATCAGTTATTATTTGCTTAGTTTTGTCAAACACCTAAAAGGGGGAAATTTTTGGAAACTAAGTTCGGATGTTTGACAAACTAAATGGCCAAAAGATCGAACCAACTGATCATTTATAACGGCCGCTTCAAACTGGATTAACAAGCCAACTGATCTACGGAACTGGAAGCGCAGTCAACTGACTGCAGCTGCGAGCCATATCAGCTTCCACCTTTCAGCTGACCCTTCAGCTGGACACGTCATCAATTGCAAAAAACAACCGACAAATAGTACAACAGTATGCAACTTTAGTGGCAACGCCGCAATTCAGATAAAGGTGTACTGTACTATTGGCACAAGAATTTCGACGTGGCATATCAACGGATAGAAAGTTTAAACCGCAGTTAATATTACCGTTGGAAGGAAGCATATAAATAGCAGAGAGAAGCAGCTGAAGAACAACGATACTTAATAATCAGTTGCGAAGAGTGAACTTACAATCTTTCTTATTGTTACTCTGCTGAAATTCAAGCTCACGCTTATTATATACATTCATAGCTTTCAGGCTATCTTTCGAGCACTTTAACACATTGTGATTAATGTAAAACTTGATCCTAAAGATCAGTTGTGCTAAGTTTTTCATTCGAAGTAAACTGAGTTGTATACTAAGAGTTTCAGTCTTGGCATTGTTAAGTCCAAACTGAAGAGGGTCTTTACAAGTCCTGTATTGATCAAAGTCTTTTAGTGGAAATCCTATCTTCGTGATAGAAGGGGTGGCGTAGGAGTAATTGAATTCTTCGAACATCCAGAAACATATCATGTGCATTCATTACACTTTTCAGTTATTATATTCTATCTTACAGTCAGTTTTATTCCACACTTTATTGTGAACTGATTGTGATCGACTGACAAGATCTTGTGATTTAGTTTCTCACCAAACTGATTCAAACCTTTGAAAAAGAGTCAAAAAACCGTGAGTGTTTATTCAACACCCCCTTCTTAACACTCCCATTACTTCAACCGATCCTATCATCATTCCTTAACTTATTGTGGTCAAGATAATTCAAGGTTCTACATATCACAATTTAAGTGTTTAGCATTCCTAAAATCCAGACTTAATATTCACAAGGTAAATCCTTGACCCAAAATAATATTTCCTATATTGGAATTCGAAAATTTATCCATGAGGCTTAAGTTCTATCTATTACCATAAATCTCATAGTCCACATAACCTAACATCCATAAAATCATAAATTATTCACCTAATAGAACTTACTATACCATCCCAATACATATTTCCAATTGGACCCAAAATAAGTGTCTCCTAGTAACAATTATATTCTTAATCACCAATTAGAACTTAGATTCCCAATTTCATAATCCCAAAAGATATAACTATTTTATGACCCCATGAGTTGTTTCTTAACAACGTTAAACATTTCCTCAAATGAATTCATCCTTATAAGATTTAGCGGCAAAGTTCAAAATAGAGGTTTATTGGACCTTAGAAATTATAGCAATCGCATTGTCAACCCAAAAATGAAATTATTTCTTTTTACTTACTTCCCCAAATTTCGTAATTACCTTGTATAGTCCATAAATAATATTTTTCTCAAATCATATAAACTGAAGCTTACAAAAATTATACGAACTCCGATATTCTTAGCTTATATTCATCAACTCCTTCATAACATTACTTCCATAGTTATGCCTAATATCCCAATAAACACGAATTCCGTTTACTGATTTTCTCCTTCAATAATTTGTCTCCTCAATTATCTTTGAAACGTCCATTACTCTTTTTTCTTAAAAAGTACTAGGAATTTTTTTTTTCTTTCAAATTTGTTCGGCCGAAACACTAAGTATTTAAAATATGAATATTTTGCACCGTTTAAAAATAAATCAACTCACTATTATTTGAAAATCCAAAAGAAAGTAGCTCAAAGCATAAAATCTTGAAACATCAACCAACCTAAAATAATATTATTTCAAAAATAAACGTAACACTAACATCCTCCCAAAAATCTCTCAAAAGAATAATAAATAATAAAAAATCTTTAAGTAATCATAAATCATAAACATAGTTTTATTTGCGGAAAACTAGCGACGACCCTCGGGTTGTATGTACTTTCAGTCCAGCTAGTTGAACCATCAAGACCTCCATCAATATCAAACTCACATGCATCGATCACACCTAGTGAGTATATTTACTCAGCAAACCCTAACCATGATAACAAATAATACATATACATCTACATTCAATAGTGAAAATATTTTTACTTAAAATAGCTTTTCATGAACATAAACTTTAACGTTTTCCTTTCAATATATCATATCACATTTCCTTTCATCATATCATATCATATTTTCTTTCATCATATACGTATACGTGGCCCTTTCATTGAATTCAGATCCTTAATTATAACTTTTGTATCAGCTGTTAGTCGATGGATCCATCTACGTACAACCATAGTACAAGGCGGCGGAGACATCAGCGACACTATCACCCGTCAACTGTGCCTTGGCCTTACATATCATCGTGTCATCGTATTAGTCACAATCAATTCACCTCCTTCAACTTTTCATATTTCTATCACTTATAAAAATTCATGCATATATAAATCATTGTTTTTAAACCAAACATGCAACATGTCTTTTAGCATTAACGTTTCATCATAAAATTCCATAAATATTTGAAATAAATATTTTAACATATAATACAGTATTCAGGGCTCTGCCAGGACGTCTAACAATTTTTGGTGTAAAATAATTGTTTTACCCTTAGATTTATAATTTTCCATAATTATCCCTAGACCTCGTAACGACGTCCCAAATCATTCCAAATTTAGCCTATTATCTTAAAACACTCCCTTAAATATTCCTTAAGCTTAAAATTTAGCTTTTCGATAATTTCCTCGATTCTTTTTTTAAACTTAGACGTACATCCCGGTTTTGACTCGTTTTAATTCGAAACTTAACCAAAACTTACCAAATTTGAACCGAAGATTAATAACACCTAACTAAACCATATTCAACCCAATTCAAGAAAATCAAGACCCATGATCACGCCTAGGACTCCTGCTAAACTTCAACCCTTATTTTCGAAAACCCTAGGCTTCTACCATTGACACCTTCGGCCCTAGCCCCTCTCCTCCATGACCAGACCCTAGACCACCCTCCTAGGACACTACTGGACCCATATGTACCCTACTGGACTGAGCCTAACCATCCCTAACACGTCCAGCCCTTCGCCCGCAACAAGAAAGCCAAGCGCGACCTCCCCTTTGTGTTGCTTTCCTAGGCTTCGCACCAGCCTCCCCTTGAGCCATCTAGGACCATGACTAGACCCTATGAGTCCTCTTAGACATGTCCCTATAGCATCTAAGAACCGTGTCCTCCTTGGATGCCAAGTTCGAAAACCCTAGCCCATAGAAATTGAAATTTTTGTTCATATTCCTACCTTGTCTTGTCCATCCTTAAAGCATGCTCTTAAGGGTCTCTAAACATGTGGAAAAACATCCCTTCAACTTCTCCTACCATGGCAGCCCCTTTGTGCAATATTAACAAGAGTTTTGAAGTGTAAAAACACATGTTCTAAGCATAATATGGCATAAAAACGAAAATAAATGCAAGGCAACATATTTTTCATGCAAATATATATCAAACCCATAATATGGTGTGATAGATGAGAAAAATTATATTAAGGCGTGCCTTTGCGTATTTCACGCACGAAAAACAACTTGCGATACGAGGGACGTTGGCTGAGAAACGGGGGAAGAATCTTGCTGAATTTTTTTCAAACCTTACATAAATTTCCTTCCAATTCGTGTAGTGTGTGTTGCTGATGGAGAATAAGAGTCCTAGTATTATTTTAGGTGAAGGGGCGTGAGTTGTGTGGGGTTTTGGGGCGGGTTTTTGCCTTTTTATTTTAATTAAAACACTAGATGCAAGTTTAGGCCTATTAACTTAGTATATTAGGCCTATTAGTTAATATCTAAAATATTTTGTATAGGAAAGTTTGTTAAAATATCGAGTTCTCGAAAAGTTCATATTTTCGTCGAAAATTGAATACCGTTAAAAATACGTCTGGACGTGTAAAAACACCTCAAAATACCTCATTTTTGAAAATTCCATTTAAAATACACCACACATTAAACCATTAAAAATAATCATTTAATAAAATATTTTATCTCAAATGGTCCCTGGTCTCCGTTCCTCGATCGCTTCTCGAATAACCTTTTAAAACATAGTTTTATGCATTCATGTAGAAATGTACATTTTAAATATGTAAACATGCACACCATATTTAATTCATGCAATTAAAACTATTTGATTAAAATACATAAGAAATTTGATAACTTGCATGCATGTAGTTCACGTGGACTTTCAATTTTTCGGGACATTACAATCTTACTTAAATTCTGGAATCTACAGTACAAAACTCCCAAACTTCCTGATACAATAGCAATCGTTGAACCCAAGGACATTTGAATCTTACGGTAAAACTAAAAATAAAAATATTGTTGATTAAATCTTATCTTTAATATTTATATTGTGGAAGTTAGCTTGATAGCAAAAATGAATAAGTGAAAATTTTGTCGTTTGAAATTTTCAATTTTCATTATATGAAAAAAATTTGTACCCTCGATGCATCGTCGCAGTCTGAACGTCGATAAGAGTTATAATGAGTTTACTATTATTTATTTAGTAAATTTAGAATCTACTAATTAAATAACAATGTTAGCAATGATGATTATTATATATACATGGTTCTCATTGAATACTTATAGGGTCTAGAAATGATTAATTAATCAAAAATTTATTAAGAAATTATATAATGGTTATTTAATTTTACATATATATCATCTCCTCCTACACAAAGCAAATTTTGGCCAATATCAATTTTTGAAAGAAAAATGAGGCAACCCTCTTCTACCGTGCCACCGCCCCAACGCTGCTCCAACACTGCCTGATTTTTGAAATTCTGATGATCAAATCTCAAAACTGAATCGTTTAGATATATAGTGCGATCTAAATGAAGAACTCAGTCTCTGATTGTGGACCTTAATTAATGATCGAAGAAGGAGGAAGATTCGTTCGTAGGGATTTAGAAGAAGGACGAACTTTGCTAATACAGGACTGGTTTGGTGGCAGCAACTACAGATCTGGGCAGTGGCTACCTATGTCTATTTTTAAATAATTTTTTTAATTTCAAGCCTGTTTTACGTAGGGCGGTGCACTGCCCGTGTCATACTGATAAAAAAATAAAGAAGATACTGATAGCCAAACCGATTCAAAGTTGACTGATGAATCACAACTGATAGTTTATCTAGTTGATCAGTCAATTCAAATCCATACATTCCCTGAAGAATCGGTATAATCAGTTATTAAGGATCAGAGCCCAACTGAAATAGCGGATAATGCTTTACGGACTAAGAATCATTGAACCTTGACAGCATGTCAGGTTTCAGTGCACTAACAGAACATGTCATAAAGGACTATGACATGACAACGATGACATCTGCGTTTGGAAACAGATACATTTTGAAAATATTATCGTTGCAGATTAAAACTATAAATAAATCAGTTGAACATGTTCTGAAGGTTAAACAGTTACAACATCTATCTTTGAATTATAAAAAACAAACTGATCTTTTATGGAAAAAGCTTTCCTTGAGCCAAACTAAAATTTTCAGCACACACTGATAAATCATTATTTGATCATTTTGAGGGTCAAATTTGTGCTCAGAATTTCTCTGTGAAATCTGTTTAATTGAGAGTAAGAAGTTTTACTTCTCAAAGTATTTATATCGAAGTTTTACTAAAAGTTTCAGTTAAACAGTGTTAAGTCCTACTGAAGTTGATGATTTCAAATTACTTGTAATTACCAAAGTCTTTTAGTACAAACATTCTGTGAGAAAAAAGGTGACATAGGAGTTTTGAAATCTTTGAACATCCAAAAACAATTTTGTGTTTATTTACTTTTCAGTCTACCTACCCTTCTACATTTCAGCGAACCTCAAATGATCTTCTTGATAAGTCATTTATTCAACTGGTTTCATTAAGTCTACTTTCCATAGTTCACACTGATTTACTTACTGAAAACAAAGATTGAAAAGAACAAAATTTCAGTGTTGTTAACCAACCTAAATATTTTTGAACTAAATTTATTCACCCCTCTACATTTTTAGTTTCGATCCTAACAATTTTATATATTTTTGTTTAAAAAAATGAAAATTATTTTTATTTTCATACCAAAACCTGGTATAAAATATAAATAAAATTACATTTTAAGATAGATATATTTTCTGTTATTTTATATATTTTTAGATGTGATAAAATATTATGAATTAATTTTTTAAAAAAAATTTAATTTTCTAATGAAAAATTTTTAGTTGCTAACATACAAAAACATAAATAGTGTATTTGAACTTTCTAAGGTAACAAAATTTTTATTATATATACAAGGAAAGATATTATGAGAGCAATCTTGTCTAATAATAAATTAATTAAGGTGAAGTGCTATTTACACACCACTCCCCAGTGTTTTTCATTATCTTCTATGCTTTATGAGCATGTGCTAATTAACATACATTGCATTTCCTAATGGTAATAATTATGCACCATTAGTGCAGTCTTAATCCATACAATAGATTAAGAAGAAAATATTATATGGACATACTAATTAATATGGTAAAAATTTTAAGCTAGGCTTGCTAAAACCCCAACAAATGGAGCAGTGTTTACAGTTGCAGGCTCAGCTTGCTGATAATTCTCCCTCACGTCTCCATACTCGTCGCTTTGATCTGGTCCTCCAACAATCGCTCCATCAATAACATTTGGATTATCAGCATTTTTGTGGAACCATAAATCAAAACCCTCTTGGCAGCCCACTGGTGTCGGTTCTTTCTTTATCGACACGATTGAGGCTCCCCGATGATGAACCCTTTTCGGATAGTTATACCCGAACCCCACCATGTAGCTGAATCCCTTAGGGTTTGATCCCAATACGTAGTCCACCTAAAAATAATATAGATAAAAATCAAGAAGTTTCTAATGCTTTTGGAATTAGGGTTATCCATTATTAGTTATGGTAGTTTAAAAATGAAAGTAGGCTAATCTAACCACTTTTTAAAATATTTAAAATATTAGTCCGAGTAGATTAATAATCCTGAATCGGCTATATTATGAACACCACACCAAAATTAATTTTGCTTACTTGTGATCGAGACAACGCGACTAAATCGCTGGACCAAACATTTCCTCCGGCGCATTGTATGTAACCCTTTGTTTTGGCAAGAAGTTCGGCATACACCGTTGTGATAAAGGTCGCGCTCGTGACGTACTGAAGATTATTCCATTCTTGAAACCAAAGAAGCCCATGACCTGTTCTTCGAACATTGCCATTTCCTTTTTGCAAGCAGTTGCAGATGAATTGCTCCGCAGAAGCCTTATACTGGTCAAAGTTTCCAATTCTTGGAAGCATCCCATCCGTAACACTCTGCGATTCAATTCAAAGACAACACTAGATTAATTTAACTTTAATTAATTTAACGTATATATAATTTAAGAACTTGTGCAGACCTTGGTGATAAGAACTTGAGCACCGATATATTTGTCGTCCCATGAAAACATGCTTCTTGTTCCACCGTTGATGTTCGGTCGATCGATAAAGTCCATGTATTGCTTTTCGTTGGTGGCTCGAGATAACCAGGCAGCAGCCCATAGCAGTTCATCCTGTGTGATACAAAATCATGATAAATGTATGTTCTTAAATTTTTCGTTGAATTTAAGGTAATTACTAATGTATTTGGTTGATTTTTTTTTTTTTTTGAAATATTTGTGTGATTAATGTATTGTTTTACCTCGTATCCACTGCTAGAATAGAAGCCTCCTGCTGGAATGCTGTTGTGGTACTCACCAGGATGATTTGTGGCAAAATCAAATAGCTGCCATCAATGGCAACCAATCAACATGATATATATATATATATATATATATATATAAAGAAAAAACATATTGTTTTACCTGTTTCGCATGATTGATAAGCACAGATGAATAACTGGAATTGGATTGTTTGAAGGCAATGGCAGCAGCTGCAAATGCAGCAGCAGTTTCACCGGCCAGATCGGCTCCGGGGTGCTGTTCATCTATCTTGAAAGCTGTCCGGGCTGTGGTCATGTCTTCGGGCCTCTGCCAGCACGCATGATCCCCCCCACCCTCTCCAACTTGTCCGTACAGCACATTGGGTTGAGGATGAGCCTTGATCAGGTAATCCGTTCCCCATTTAATTGCATTCAAGGCATTTTCTCGCTCGTTTCGGGCCTGGAGTTGGGGTCCGAATTCAACCACGCTCCATGATAGCATCGTCACGGTGAACGCCATCGGGAGCCCGAATTTTACGTTGTCTCCGGCATCGTAGTATCCACCAACAAGATCAATCTGCAGAAAATCAGACATACATAAACATTATATTTTACAATATGTTTTGCTAATAATCAACTATTTTGAACATTTTTATTTTATTTTTATTTTACAGTAGTAATGTATACATTGTGTGTATATATAAATTAGTTTTTTCTGTGTCCAATCATTTTTATTTCAAGTAATTTTCTGAATTATATTGAAATTAAAGTTTTATACATGATTTTGTGTATAAGTTTTGGAGAATTAGTTAGAATATCTTTTAAGTACAATAATTGTTTGTGTGATTTTCTTACCATATTATGACATAATGAGAGGTTATAAATCTGTACGTACGTACATGATTCTATCTACCATATATATAATATAGTACATATAATGTAGTGATAATAATTTTAAAGAATTGAAATGAAATTTTGCGCAAATAATGATTAAAAACTGGAAATTTTTCACATTTCAAGATGGGAATTAGAAGTAAAAACCTCCTATTTTCATGATGATATCAAGCAAAAGTGACATAAATAAACAATAAAAACATTGATTCTCCAAACAACACAACAAACAAATTAGTCCATATATATAGGATCTCTGATTGGGATTCTTTTATACCAAGCCCTCAAACAGAAGCAAAAAAAAAAAAACTCAATTAAGTTCGAAAGTGTTTATTCTCAAAATTTATCCAACTTCCAACTTTTAAAGCTAAACTTCGGTCCACGAAACCGCGAAAAAAATGTTTCTTAGAGTTTTATCTCGTTTGAAAGTAGAAGTCGACTGTGTACAGATTTAAAAACATGAGACGTTACATTTACTAAATCAAGGAACATATATATAAGAAAAATGGAAATCGAAATAGATTTTACGTACCCCTCCATTTTTGCCATCATCAAGAGCTGAATCTGCTCTCCATTGAACCCTTTGGTCTTCTGGCAGCTTCCCTGATCTTTGTGCTTCATAGTACAGCAATGATTTAGTTAAAGCAGCTCCATAGTCCATTGAGACTCCATTCTTAACCAAAACAAATAAACTAAAAACAAAGCTAAACACAAACAAATTAGACATGATTCCTATGACTTTGCTAGTTGAAATAGTACAATTTAGGCCTAATTTATTTATAGTGAATTAAAAAAAGTAAAAAAAGAATGGGAAGTAGTATTATTTTTGGAGATAATGATGATTAATTAGTAGGGAATCTTTAATATTGAGAATCCTTGATTTTGGTAAGGAGATTTGAGTAATATTCAAGTCTTTATTATGGAGGGAAATCAGAAGGGGGTAACGGAAAATTAAATTTATCAATACCATTATAGGAAATAATTTTGTAGGCATTGGTCAAAGATATTAATTGACAAATTAATCTTTAATTTAGTTACTACAATCATTTCACTAACAGTACTAGTATGGAAATATAAAAANTTCTCTGACTTTTTTTCTTATAAAGTATGATTTTGTATTATATTATTATTAATTATTACATATGAGAATTTATGGAAACTAATTGTATTTTAGTCTCTACAATACACCGATATTTTTACCAAAATATCATGATTTTTAGGAAAATTTTAAACACGAACATAACATTTAATGGAAAATTTATTCCAACATAATTATATTTCGTACAACAAATTAGAATAGTTATTACGTTATAATAAAATTTAACATAGAAGAAATTTTATTCTCAAAAAAATAAACATAGAAGAAATTATCTTCCAATACAATAATTTAGAAAATTCTGCCAAATATTTATATATATCTCAAAATTTAAATATTAATTTTTTTTAAAAAAATTGAAATTTTAGAGTAATAAAATCCATATTGAAATTCAAACCTAAACGGCTAACCTACAAGACATGGGCAGTATTAATTACCAAATTTAAAATTTTTTTCCAAAGACATTACACACTATTATTTTTCGAAGTCCTCAAATTGATTTGCTAGACTCGTTTCCAGATTCTATGATTTCAATTTTTCACTTTATGTAAGTTTTAGTTTGGGTATAATAACCATAATTTTCGTTCTTTTCCATTCCGAGTACAATAATTGTTCGGGTTAAAATAGCGATCAACACAAACCGTTTAAGCTGTTGTATGAGTATAAAATATTGAAATTGCAATATTTCCATTGATTTTGATTATTGTTGATGATGCCCAAAGCGCCATTGTACCAGGAAGACTAATCCTGGATAATATAATTCTAAGCTTTGACTATCCACTGGATCCGGAATCGTAGAATAGGTAAAGAAGGATATGCGGTCTTGAAACTTGATAAGAGTAAGGCTTATGATCGAGTCGAGTTGAAATTTTTTGAAGCCATTATGGACAAGTAGGGTTTTAGTGGGACGTGGATTAGGATAAAGTGATGAAATTCATCTGAATTAGTGCTAGTTACTCTTTTGCACTAATTAAACCAAGATGTGTTGGGTGCCTCAAACCGAGTCGAGGAATTCGCCAAGGAGATCCCCTCTCACCAAACATATTCGCCTTATGTGCTCAGGGCTCTCATCATTACTCTCTGCGTATGAAAATTGTGTTCTCATAAAAGGAGTCGAAATTTCCTCAGGCTGTCCGGCGCTAACTCGTCAATTTTTTGGGGATGATAGCCTCAAATTTTTCAGGGCCACTGCAGTTGATTTTACTAGAGTGAAAGAATGCCTACGACATATGAAGTAGCATCAGGACAGACGATAAATTTTGAGAAATCAGCACTATCATTTACTCCAAATACAAAGCCAGATATAGTAGAAATGATCAAAAAATAATTAGCTATCCATGCGGTCCAAGGAGATGAAGTGTATCTTGATCTGCCAACCTTTTATCTTCATAACAAGAGAATTCAGTTTGGATATATAGTAGAGAGGGTGTCTGAAAGGATTAAGGGATGGGGAAGTAAATATTTCTCAATTGGGGGGAAGGAAGTCCTAATAAAATTTGTACTATAGGCACTGCCCTCCTATGCAATGTCGTGTTTCCGCATACCTAAAACTACCTGTGAAGATATTGAAAGAGAGTGTGCTAATTTTTTGTGGGGGTTTGATAATGAAAGAAAGAAAATGCACTGGACAATATGAGATTTTCTATGTAAATTAAACCAAAGCATTTAAGGGGGTTGCGCCAAAGAAAACTTGAACTTCTCAACCAAGCATTGCTTGCTAAGCAATTATGGAGAATAATCCAAAGTCCTTCACTAGTTGCAAGAGTACTCAAAGCTCGCTATTTTAAACATGTAGATATCATGCAAGCCTCACTTGGGAGCAATCCATCTTATATTTGGCGATCTCTAGTGTGGAGTAAAGAACTCTTAGAGCATGGTCTATGATGGCGAATTGGCGACAGATATCTAGTGGATATTTTTTGGGATAGATGGATCCATATGTGGTGCACAAAGCTAAGCAGAAACGATGTGAACTTGCCAGAGAGTGCTAAAGTGAATTCATTGATTACAAACCGTAAGTGGTGTGAGCAGATATTCAAAATTGTTTATACTCAAAATTCCTGTAACGTCCCGAAAATTCGAAGGACCACGTGAATCACATGCATGCAAGTTATTAAATTCCTCATGTTTTAATCAATTGTTTTAATTGCATAAATTAATTATGTTGTGCATGTCGACATGTTTAAAATATACTTTTCTACATAGTTGCATTAAAATGTATTTTTAAATGTTATTCGAGTTGCGATCGAGGAACGGAGACCGGGGGCTGAAAAATGGAAAATGTTTTTATTAAAGAATTGTTTTTAATTATTTAAAATAAGGGTGATGATTTTTATTATTTTTGAAAATAAAGAGATTTGAGGAGATTTTATACGCCGGGACGTAATTTTTATCGATATACGATTTTCATCAAAAATACGAACGTTTTGACAACCTGGCTATTAATTTCACAAACTTTATTAAACAAAATAATTTTATTAAGCACTAATGGACTTAGTGGGTCTAACTAACCTAGTTAATGGGCCTAAGCTATGATTAGTGTTTTAATTATTATTTAAAACCCAAAACCCACCCCTTAACCAATCATAATCACACGCCTCACTCCCCTACATCCCTCAAACTCTTATTTTCTCTCAATCTCACGGCACACACACAAAGTTCATCAAAGCGGCTTCGAATATTCAAGGTCAATTAATCATCCAAGGTTTCTCGTCACCGTTCTTCGCTTCGTCAATGGATATTCGTGCGTAAATTACGCAAAGGCATGCCATATTCTTTCCTTTACTCATCCTCACACCATATTATGTATTTAATTATGTTTTGTATGAAGAAAAAGTGATGCTTTTATTTATTTTCGTTTATGCATCAAACATGAAATTTTAAAGCATGTTGTTGATCCAAAAATCATGATTTTTATGGGCATAAGGGGCTGTCATGATTAGGAATTTTCATGAGATGTTTTTACACGTTTTTAAAGGGTTATAGGACACCTAAAACATGCTGCACACGCACATGAACTTGCTGGAACCGAAATCGGATTGTTGTGTCTTAGGTGATCGGGTTCAAGGGGAAACCGTGGTTGGCTTGGCTTGGCTTGGCTTGGCTGCGACCAGGGCTGGGCTAGGGACGTACTTGGGTCAGGGAAGGAGTCGTAGCCATGCTAGGACTCGAGACTAGAGGCTGGGGAGGAGTCCTATCAAGCTAGGACTCCGATCCACCCGAGAGCCATCGGGAAGACCGGCGCAAGGGTGCAGCCGCACAGGGAGTCAGGGCTCGGCCAGGGGGCTTCGGGTTTGGCTAGGTTAGGTCCTTATGGTCCAAAGAAGGTACACAATCTGGGCTCGGGGCTGTTCTAGTGGCTAGAGTCCTAGGCGTGAAATATAGAGTCTTATCGGATGAAGGTTTCTCGGGCATGGCATGTTCTGAAGTTGGGGATTCGGTTGGGGCTTGGGGTCAAGTCCTAAGGGTTCTAAGCTTCAACGAGGGTTCCTAGAGGGGGTCAGGGATCGGCTCAGGGTGGTTCGAGTGTGGCTCGGTGAAAAACGAATATGGCTCGAGGGTTAGTAGCTTGGTTCGAAACTAGAGCTTTTAAAAATTAAAGTTTGAAACATGGCTCAACGGGTGTCAAGTCATGGTTCTCTTGGGCTAATTTAATATAAAAAGCCTAAGTTTTAAATTTACGAATTTTATATCAAAGTTTGATTTAATTCGAGATTAAAACGCATTAATATGTTATATTTAAGGAATAAATTAAAAGCCATCGATTTAAGTTAAATAAAAATACGAGAAAATTAATGTAAGCTTAAATAATTGTTTAGGATGATCTAGAGTCAACGGAATTAAGAAAAAGTCAAAATCGTGAAATTTTACGTCTAGGAGTAAAACGGTAATTTTACACCTGAAAATTAGTAAACGTCATGGTAGTGTCCTGAATGTTGGTTCATATGCTAATATGATTATTTTAAATATTTATGAAATTTTTTGATGAAATGATAACTTTAAAAGACATATTGCATGCTTGGTTTAAAAGAAAAACGTTATATGCATGTTTAATTTGTATAAGTGACGAGAATACGAAACGTTGAAGAAAGTGAAGTAATTGTGACTAATACGATAATATGATGATACGATGATATGTTAATATGTAGGCCAAGGCTCAGTTGACGGGTGAGAGTGTCGCTGATGTCTCCGCCGCCCAGTACTGTGGTTACATGTAGATAGATTCATCCTCCAATACGAATACGAATACGAAAGTCACAATTAACAATCCGAATTCAACGAAAAATGAATACGTATATGAATATGATGAATATGAATATATTTATGACGATATGAATATGGTTATGTTGACGTGGAAAATGTTTTAAGTTTATGAATGTTCATGAAATGTATATGATGAGTAAAAATATTTTCACTGTTGCATGTGATTGTATACGTATTACTTGTTATCAAGATTATGGTGTGTTGAGTCTTTAGACTCACTAGGTGTGATTGATCCAGGTGAATATGATAATGGAGGTCTTGATGGTTGATTTTGCTGGACTGAATGTGTACATAATGTGACGTCCCGAAAATTTGAGGTCCACGTGAACCACATGCATGCAAGTTATTAAATTCCTTATGTATTGTATTAAATGGTTTTAATGCATGTTTATTTCATCAATTTGGGTTTTAATTCATGTTTTATGAATTTGCATTATTTTAAATTATAATTTGTTTAGTTGATCCACATTAAAAAGTTTTCCTTGAGTTTTATGTTTCAGGCGATTATTCGAGGCGGGATCGAGAAAATGAGACCGACGACGATTTAGGCGATTTTTAAATGGGGTATTTTATTTCAAGTCAAGAAAATGACATTTAAACGACTTATTATTTTTTAGCATTTTTAAAGCCTAATTTAATTATTAGGTAATTTTAAGATTTTAAACTTTCAAAAGTTTAACACCTGTGTATTTTATTTTAAATTTAGAAAGGTTAGTAATTTAAGGGGGGATTGGTATTTTAATTACCATGTAATTGCTCATAAATTATTTAATTAAGCTAATTAGCCCCTAATTACCTTTATTTTAATTATTAACTCACGCACCCACACACAATTACACACACCACACCGTAAGTTACTCACACATTTCATTTGCACACACATTCTTCATATTCATCTTTTTAAGAAAAGGGGTAGGATTCTTGGAGAGTAGCAGCCACCACCCTTTCCCCTTCATCATTTCAGCAACTCTCGATCATTTTTGTTGAAAGAAAAGCACACAAGTCGTCCTGGATCGGCCTCGCATCCTCGCCGCGTCGGTATCGTCGTTCCGTGAGTTTTAATCATCAAGGCATGTATATTCTTTCATTCTTGCATCGATCTTGTCATATTATATGTTTTGTTGTTTATTATGAGTGAAAATTCATGTATGTTGTGCAAAGTTTGAGCAAAAATTGGTTGGATCGTTTTTGAAATGATTTTTGGATCTAAAAGTCAAAATTTGCTGTCATTTTAAATACTGCGATTTTTCTGTCAATTTTCTGGAAAATCTTTCAACATATAAAACATATTACTTTTCAATACCTTCGATTTGACAATAAATTCGTAATTTTTGGACAAGAAACTAGTGATTTATGATCGTTTTCGTGGGACTGCTCAAACCGTAATTTTCTGAAGATATGTTCTTGACTTGTTCTTGAAGTATAATTGTTGCAGGCTTCGTTGGGAACCTGGGTGATCGATGCTGTGTTTGAATATTGTGAGTATGATGTTGGGATGAGTTTTAATACTTCATTTCGTGTCGATGGTCCTTGGGTGCAATAGAAGTCGTAGGAAAAGTTTTGGGGTTAAATTATCGTTTTCACGGGTTGTGTTACGTTGTTTGTGATGCGTAGTTGTTTTGGGGCATTTGTTTGAGTTTGAATCAGTGCCATAACATCCTAGGATGGATTTTGAGGTGTTGGTTCACGGTTCGTATGATCGAGTGAGTAGGATTAAGTCACAAGTGTAGGGAATTCCGTTAGTGCGCAATTCCAGTAGGTACACAAACCCGAAGCCGAAACCTTACACATGGTCCGTGCCCTTATTTCCTTTGAAATGTAAAATTCCAGCATCTACCCGGACCCTTACACTGGGTCAGTGTCCTCAATAAAAATAAATAAATAAATAAATAAAAATTTTAGGGATTGTTTTGGGGTTTAATGTCATGATTTAGTACGATGATTAAACGAGGTCAAGTCTCGAGAGATTTAGAACGTCATAACGAAATTTGTCATTTTGGGTGTGAGCATGACTAATACGTCTAAGTTATGAAATATAAGTTTTTGAACTCATGTTAGTACGTGCAGCAGTGATCCCAAGCGAGATCCAACGAATCCCTCAACGTCAAGTAAGTATGTTTGACGTGCAAAAGAAAATATTTTAAGTTTTTTAGGTATGCTAAATGTCTTGTGACCAATTATGAACGGGTTTGGAAGTCGGTGAACGTGACCGAGGACTTCTCCACCCCGGTAAAGCATGATAAGGTTTAGATCAGGATTGGAAAGCGGTAAAGCATGACCAGGGACCAATCCACCCGGTAAAACATGACCGAAGATCTCATGTATGTGGCAGTGGATTTTCCCTGTCAGCCCAGTATTGTGGTTTAGTCTGATCAAGCACATTTATGTATGGGTCATTTGCTTTGAAACATATCTCTACGCTAATTGATGTTATGTATGCTCAAGTATGTATGATGCAAGTACGTTTAAGAAAAGTTTTATGATGATGACACGTCTACGTTTATGCTACTACGTTCAAGTTTCAAGTATGTTTATGCTATTACGTTCAAGTTTCAAATATGTAAGCCATACTTTTAAGATGCATGTGGTTTTATTATGTAGTACTTGCTATCTTCAGTTTATACATGTTGATTCTTTAGACTCACTAGATTTGATCGATGCAGGTGAGGATGACTTTGAGGAGACGAGGGGTGGGGACCAATGAGCTGGCTTGGACTGCGTAGGAGGCTAAACCCGAGGACCTCCCATGTTTTTATGAATACTTTTATGCATGTTATTTCAAATACTCTTATTTTCATGAAGTGGTTTATGATGTTTAAACGATTATTACTTTTGGCAAACTTGGTTGTGGTTGTGTTTTATTGCAAATATTTTTAAACGAGCAAGTTATTTTAATGCAAATTTGAAAGTTTATTTTGTATTTAAGAAAATTTTAATTTTTCCGCAAATTTTGAAATAGTTAAAAGTACGGTACGTTACCGTTGCTATCAGAGCGGTGTTCTTGTAAAGGGTTATGCCTGCTGCCAGATGTGAGAAGCTCACGAAGCCACACATCAAGTCTGTAAATTTTAAAGTTTTAAAGTCTTTTGAGTAGTAAGCATCAAGTTATGATTTCAGCATGTGCATGTTTTAATGTTATCACATGTATGTTTACATGACATACGTTTTAGAGTACAGGTTAACCTGTCGTTATGATTTGAGATTGGATCTTTAAAGTTTTTATGCATTTTACGACATGAAATGCGAAATTATATGACTTTCATGCATGCTGGCTTTGTGGTATTGGACATGCTTGAGAATTCGACTATTGGGCGTTACGAATTGTTAATAATGATTTGAGCATATCGAATTTTGGTTAGTAAGTACTGATGTTTTACTCCTTGAGTCATAAGTTAATCATGAAAATTCTGAATGCTTTCGGGACGTAGATTTTTAAAATACTAATGATTCGTCATTACTAGTTGAGTTAACTTTTGAAAATTTCGTATAAAGAATAATGATTCGAAATCTGCGACGACCTTTAGAAGTATAAAAAAATTGTGTAATTTGGGATTTTGAGTATTTATGGAAATGTAAGATTGGTTATAAGAATTGATTTTTGAATTTTATAAGCTTAAGATTATTGAACTTATGATGCGGAAACCTATAAAATGGAAGTAGGAACGCCAAGAACCTATGGGTAATTGTAGGATTTTCAAAATTATGAACAAAGTTGGGTATTATCGAGGAAATTAGGAATTTATTTTTGCAATGGTTAAGGAATTTGGTGGCTAGTTTGGTAATAAGTGAGAATTGAATGGTTTGAATTATAGGAGTTTTCGCTGATTTAGGCTTGAAAAGATATTTAGAACCTTGAAATATCTGGGTTATAATGTTATAAGGAATGGTAATCAAGGGCGTTGTAGGATGAATCAATATTGGACTTAAAAATCTAAGTGTTAGTGGAATAATGCAGAGGCAAATTAAGAATTTAGAGTGATAACAATTTAAGATAAAGTTGATCAATTAGTTAATTTATAAGATTAGACAGTAAGTTTACTTATTTTTGGGAGCTTAAGGTTTGATGTAGCATAACTTTTAGTCATGATCTTAACAGTTAAAGTTATACCTTTTTTAGGGTTGTATTTTTTATAGAAAGTTGCGTATAATTGTTGGTTATAGTACTTTTTAGATGCATGTATAAAGTGACGCATGCACCTTGTGTTGAGGAATCTTTGTAAGTCATTAAGAAACTTAGGATTAAGTGGATATGAGTACTGGAATTAGGTTATCTAAGACTACTTTGGTTGTGTAAGTTTGAATTTCAAGTTTATGAAATAGGTGTTCATACGGGGATATTGGGTGAAATAACAACAAAAGAAAATTAGTTGTATTCAACATAGGTTACCAATGGACGAAAATTAAGATTTTTATCGAGTAAGAAATCTAAAATCTTTATATGAGGATTCTAGAATTCTATGGATTATAAGTGAAGTTGATTTATTATAGTTAGTCCATCATTAACAGGGGGAAACTTATTAAGTTATATACGTTAGAATGAATTAAGTATTGAGGATACGTCAAAGTGTGACATTGATTTCAATGAAAAATGTCCAAATATCCTAGGCCTCAACGATAATGTAATTGGAAAAGAAATAGTTTAAGCATGTGTTTGATGCTAGGAAGGTTTTATTATTTAAACAGAAGATCGATATTGTATATTTTGGGGTTTCATGGATTAATGTTACTCGAAATTTAAGATTAGCAACAATTTTATATTTGGGATGTATTTGTAAATAGCTAAGTTACGTAAGTTTTGTGTCGTAAGATAAAGATTCGATTCAAGGATCGTAGGTCAATATTATTATGGGGTTAAGATAATGTTTAACTTTTGAGTGTAGTACCAAGGATAGAAGTTGATCAGTAACTTTTGGTGCTAAGATTTCTTAGGTTGAACTGCATAAATGCTAATGTAATAGATCGATGAACATTACGGGTATAGTATAAGGAAAGTAAGATACATTAAGTTTGAACCTCCATTTCTAATATTGGGAATTGTGAGAAAAGTCAGAATTCAAGGTCATAGTAAAGTAAAACTAAGACGCCATAAGTCGCTTTAAGTTGTGATTCGCAAACGAGGTTTTTGATAGGCAATTTAATTAGGATTGAAAACGTAAGGACAGCCTAGGACTTAATTTTTATCATAGTAGCGCAGCGGAAACGTAGATTATTGGGATACTAGAATTAAGAATCTAAAATTTTGGATTATTGAGGATAATTTAATTTCGAGGACGAAATTCAATTTAAGAGAGATAGATTGTGACGTCCCGAAAATTTGAGGTCCACATGAACCACATGCATGCAAATTATTAAATTCCTTATGTATTGTATTAAATGGTTTTAATCCATGTTTATTTCATTAATTTGGGTTTTAATTCATGATTTATGAATTTGCATTATTTTAAATTATAATATGTTTAGTTGACCACATTAAAACGTTTCCCTTGAGTTTTATGTTTTAGGAAATTATTCGAGGCAGGATCGAGGAAATGAGACCGTCGACGATTTAGGCGATTTTAAAATGGGGTATTTTATTTCAAGTCAAGAAAATGACATTTAAACTATTTATTAAGTTTTATCATTTTTAAAGTTTAATTTAATTATTATGTGATTTTAAGATTTTAAACTTTCAAAAGTTTAACACCTGTGTATTTTATTTTAAATTTAGGGAGGTTAGTAATTTAAGGGGGGATTAGTATTTTAATTACCATGTAATTGCTCATCAATTATTTAATTAAGCTAATTAGTCCCTAATTACCTTTATTTTAATTATTAACTCACGCACCCACACACAATTACACACACCACACCGCAAGTCACACACACATTCTTCATTTTCATCTTTTTAAGAAAATGGGTAGGGTTCTTGGAGAGTAGCAGCCTCCACCCTTTCCCCTTCATCATTTCAGCAACTCTCGATCATTTTTGTTGAAAGAAAAGCGCCACAAGTCGTCCCGGATCGGCCTCGCATCCTCGCCGCGTCAGTATCGTCGTTTCGTGAGTTTTAATCATCCAGACATGTATATTCTTTCATTCTTGTTTCGATCTTTTCATATTATATGTTTTGTTGTTTATTTGGTTGGATCGGTTTTGAAATGATTTTTGGATCTAAAACTCGAAATTTGCTATCAGGCGCCTTTTTATTGTAATGCCCATGGGCTGTTCCCGATCCAACTGGCGGGAGTCGGTTAGCCCATGGCCAATTACTCAATGACTCCTCCAGCCCAGGCACTGGAGTTTGTACCTCCCCAGACTCGAACCTAAGATCTCCTGGACATATAGATACTTAGCACAAGTCTGGTACCAATTGAGCTCCTGGGCTGGAGGAGTCATTGAGTAATGGGCCATGGGATAACCGACTCCCTCCAGTTGGATCGAGAACAGGCCATGAGCATTACATTTCTGCTATTACGTTCAAGTTTCAAATAGTAGGCCCTACTTTAAAGATGCGTGTGGTTTTATTATATAGTACTTGCTATCTCCAGTTTATACATGTTGAGTCTTTAGACTCACTAGACTTGATCGATGCAAGGGATGACTTTGAGGAGAAGAGGGGTGGGGACCAATGAGCTGGCTTGGACTGTACAGGAGGCTAAATGTAAGGCCCAAGATTATATCATTGTAATACAAGATTATTTAATTGACGAATTGATGCGATCATGGAAGGCTAAGCTCCGAGGAAGGCGGGGGAAAGCATGGGAGTGTGGAGGCCAGAAGACCTCGCGCACATGCGCGGAGACGAGGCGCGCATATGCGCAAGAAGATGAATGTGGAGGCAGAAGACCTCGCGAGCAGGTGAATTTCCAAGCGCCGAGACAGAAAGTCTCGCGCATATGCGCGAGCATTGGACTCACATATGCGCGAGAAGTGTTGAATGAAAAAAAATGACACATGTCTTGCCATGCATATTAACATGTAATCAACCTCCATTCCGTTCAAACTTTGCAGCCAAGGACCGAGACCTCCATGGAAATCCTCAAGCTTTTCATATTTTAGCAATTTGATTGTGCAAGATCCGGCCATCCAATTTTAGATCCGAGCATAGTTCCGTGCTTCTCTCGTCAAGAGCTTCGAAAGGATGTAAGTTTTATTACTTTCCTGCATGGTTCAAAAATTTGGTGTTGGAGAAATCATGATTTGATTGATATTATGTGCTCTTGAGATTATGGTAAGCGTATAATCGAAACTGGATCGAAGAACGGACAACGTATGCAATTGTTATTATTTTCCAGCCTATGTTTGAATGGGGTTGTGCAGATTTAGGGAATTGTGGATTGTTTTTGTTGATGGTCATGAGTCTTGATATTCATCCATTGTTGTTTGAATTGCCGGGTATCTCGAAATTGCGCCGTTATGCCGTCGAAACGTAATTAGATTGAGATTGATCATACCATGTCTTGCTTTGAGTTGTATCTTGATGTTATGCCTCTCGAATATGTCATTCTAGATTTGGTATTGAAGGCTTAACTCGAGAATTCAACTTCGAAACCAGTAGAAGAACGAGCAAAGCAAGATTGAGATTGGTTGCGTCAAACCAAAAACCGAGGAAAGAAAGGTATAAATCAATGTTAAACCGGGATAGATAACTTGAATAAGATATAACTTGAGTTCCCAAAACCACATACTAAATTGTTATTGGTTTGATGTGTTTGAAATTCTTGAGATTAATATGCTTAGTCTATTGAGTTATAAAAAAGCATGTATTATGAGATAGACATCTTGGATGAGTCTTTGGTAGAGGTACCAAGTCACTGGACGTTTGGTTTATATCGATGCGCTTAGGAGAAATATCGACTCCTATTGTAGACACTCGATGTAGAGCCCAAAATCAGTACACGTAAAACCCATGCATTATTTAATTGTCAAATCATTTATTTAATTTAAAATGAGTTTTAGCAATGTATGATTTATCCAAATGCATTATTTTAAATTTATTATGCTTATGTGATGCACGTTAAACGTTTTCTTGAGTTTCATGTTTCAGGCGATTATTCGATGCGGGATCGAGGAAAAGAGACCGGTGACGATTTTGGCAATTTTTAAATATGGTATTTTATTTTTAAGTTAAGGTTGGGACATATTAATTAATTTAATAAGTTTCAGTAATTTAAAGCCTAAATTATGTAGTTAGTGAGTTTAGAATTTTTTAAAACTTTGAAAGTTGGCTTTGTGCATTTTATTTTGTTAAAGAGGAGAATTTTATAAAATCAGTGTGTATTTATTTTAATTGAGGAGTTTGATTATATTGGTGTGGGTTAACCTTTTTATTAGTATTTTAATTAGTTAATTTAGCCATAATTTCTCCTAATTAAAACACACACACACGTTACACACATTCACACACACTTACATGTTTTTACACACACCAAAACACACAACACACCCCTACACATTTTATTTTCAGAATTTGAGAGCAAAAACTAGGGTTCTTAGTAGAGAGAGCAGCCGCCCCCTTCCTCTATCTTTTCCAGCAAGTTTTCGGTGATTTTATTGCAAGAAAATCGTTCCACGATCGTCCCAGATCAAGCCTCGCGCCGTCTCCGCTTCGGTATCGTCATATCGTGAGTTTTAAACATCAAAGGCACGTATATTCTATTTTTCCTGCGTCGATTATGTCATAGTATGTGTTGAGATGTTTTTATGCGTAAAAAGCTATGCGTGATGTCCAAAGTTTGAACAGAAACATGTTGGATCGATTTTGAAACGTTTTTGGATCTAAAAATTCATAATTTACTGTTCATTTAAATAATTCGATTTTTTGGTCGCTCTTTTGGGAAAAAATTCAACATAAAAATCGTAGAAATTTTTATTACGTTCGATTTGATATAAAATTCAAAATATTTGGATAAAAACTGAGAGAGTTATGATCGTTTTTGTGGAACTGCTCAAACTGCGTTTTTCTGAAAATATGTTCTTATCATATTCTTGAGAATTTCTTGTTTCAGGCTTCGTTAGGAATCGTCGGGGGTTCCTTGCTGTGTTTAGGAGTGTCCATTGGGTTGATCATGTGATTTTTAAGGTGTTGTCTCGGGTTGGTGAGGTAGTGCATGCATTAGAAGTCATAAGGAACCCTTGTGCAGAATTTTGGGTGTGCTAGCGCAGAACTAGCGCAGCAGCGCTGCCAGTACATGCCAGCAGCGCCTAGTACGCACCAGGCAGCGCCGCAGCGCTACAGGGCAGCGTCTAAGCGCCAGTCTGGCGCTGCTTCGGGCAGATTTTTGGCTTTAAATCTAAGTATTCTTGCTTCCTTTGGGTACTATTAAGTCGTTATATCCTAGTATACTAAAATATATTTTAGATGTCATGAAGTTTGAGTTGGGAACATTGAACTATGTTTTAAGCAAGGTGCGTGCCTTCTATTGTGTGGGGAAATTCATACTTCTTGGCAAGATTGACTTCGGGGTTGAGTCAGGGGTTAGCATGCGGTTTATCTCGGTCAAGTCCCGAGCATTTCTGGAAGGTCATAAGTTAGTAAGGCAAGGGGTGATGGATTTGATAGGCATGATCAAGCCGTGGAATTCAAAGTTCATGGTAGCATGTTAGCATGTGCAGCAAGGGCCCGAACGAGATCCAACGAATCCCTCAACCCCAAGTAAGTATGTTCGACGTGCAAAGAAAATACTTTTAAGTTTTGAGGTATGCTAAATGTCTTGTGACCAAATTATGTATGGGATTGGAAAGCGGTAAAGCATGACCAGGGACCAATCCACCCCGTTAAATCATGAACGAATTTATATCAGGATTGAAAAGCGTTAAAACATGAACGGGGACCAATCCACCCGTTAAAGCATGAACGGGGATCTCATGTATGTGGCAGTGGATCTTCCCTATCAGCCCAGTACTGTGGTTTAGCCTGATCAGGCGATTTATGATATGGGTCACTTGCTTTGAAACATGCCTCTATGCAAAATGATGAAGTTATTTATGTACAGGTATGCAAGCATGTTTATGAAAAGTTTTCACGTTATGGCACGTCTATGTTATGTATGTATGTTCAAGTTTAATTGCATGTTCAAGTTTCACGTATGCACGCTCTATTTTGAAATTGCATGTGGTTTTATTACGTATTACTCGTTACTTTCAGTTTATACGTGTTGAGTCTTTAGGTTGGGATGATTTTGAGGATGATTTTGAGGATACTAGGGGTGGGGACCAAGGAGCTCGATTGGACTGAGCGGGAGGCTAAACCTGAGGACCGTCATGTTTTAAGTTTTATGAAATTATCAAAATATTCTGATTTATTTTACTGGTTACGAGATTTTAATCAGATACTTTTGGCAAACTTTATTTTCAGATCTTTTGTGGAAACCACTTTTGAGACGTACAGTTTATTTTATCGAATGTTGAAGGTTCACGACTTGTTTAAGAAAATTTTTAATTTTTCCGCAAATTTTAAATAGTTGAAAGTGTGGTACGTTACAGTTGGTATCAGAGCGGTTTTCTTGTAAAGGGTTACGCCTACTGCCAGTTGCGAGAAGCTCACGAAGACACACCTCAAGTCTATAAGTTTTAAGGTTTCGAATATATGTTATGTATTAAGAATTAGGTCTTGATTTCAGCATGTCCATGTTTTAAGTTCAAATTACGTGCATCACATGTTATTGATATTATGTTCATGCATAGTGGGTTTACGTGTTGGGTAAATGTTGGGACAGTATGCCTCCCAAGCGTAGGATTGTGCGAGGTGCAGGCGATGAGGATAGAGAGCCTCAGGATAGGGAGAGGGTTACTTGTAGAACCCGTAACTTAGACTACGTATAAGCCATGCATAATTCTAGTATTTTAAATGATTTTATTTCATGAGTATTTAAATGATTTTTCCTTAAGTTAATTATTTCATGCAGCAGTTTGATTTTTATCATTTCAGTTATTTCAGTGAGGCCGGACTGGAGTTGGAGTTTAGAGATAAAATTTAAGATTCAAGAAATATTTCTAGAATTTATTTTAACTAGCAAGTAAGTTCATTTAAGTTAAAAAGGGAGTTTAAGGAATTATTTAAGTTACTTGAGGTGAGTAGAAAATAAATTCATTTAAGTTCCTTAATTAAGGGTTAGTTCACTAAATTATTTAAAGGATAGGTAAGGCTTATAAGGGTTATAAATTTAGTAAATAATCAACATTTCCCCTCCATATATTAGTGAATTTTTGGCCCCTTAGTATCTAGACTAGTCATTGCCAACTCATCACCCTTTTGACCCATTCTTTGTTGAGTTAGCATACTAATCTTTTTAATTCTTTATCCACCTTAATTAATTAATTAGTGAGCATTATCCTAGTCTAGAAAACATGAGGATTTCGGCCACCCCATTCTAGAATCACCCAACAAATATTTGATATCAACCAACAATTCAAATTTCAAATAGAGGTAGACTTAGTCTTGATTTAGGTTCCATATATCTTGCAACCATCTCCCTCACTCCCCTAATCATCATTCTCTACCCCTCATCACCGAAAACTAGAGCCATTCCAGTGTCAAAAAAACGTGAGCACCATAGCTAGAGGCAAGAGAGAAATCGAGCTAGCAAGGTAGAATAGAAAGCGCTCCACCTCCTCCACGCCGGATCGTCTCTTCTTTTCGTTTTTCTTTCAAACGAAACCAGGAATGCATATATTCTTCCTTGACTCTTCAATCAAGTCATAATATCATTATTTTTATGATTTATGATCATCATTTCATGCATAAACCGAAATACACCAAGGATTTTCAGAAAATAAGAATGTAGAATTTTCGAGTTTCATGATGCTCTTCACGGGTTCTCTTGTTTTGATGTTTCTGGTGGATGGCTCGACTCCAGGCTCACTAGGCTACATCTAGACACATGCTAGGGTGTATCAAGACCATGATGGTCCATTCAAACAAGCCACATGCATGATAGATTTCGAATTTGACAGCAACTCTTCAATCTTGGCCCTTTTAGTTTTCGAAAAATCTGTTGTGTACTGTCAAGGGGATGGATCTGATCTGGGCTGCCACAAGGCATATATCCATGGTTACATCACTCTCCTAGCATGTCTAAGACGTGACTAAGTCGCCCTTTTGGTGGCTTGATCCATGGTGCATCAGTTTTTAAATAAAATGCAAGAACAGCCCCTCCCCTCTCGGCCCCTTCGTTTTTTGACAGCATGTGTTGTTTCAATTTTGTGGAATGGTGTGGATCTTGGTGGGCCTATGGCCCTTAGCCACGGTTCATACCATGCCCCTAGATGTCTAGATTGTGCCATGGTCAATCAAATGGCCACTGGAATGACACAAGACAATAAATGAATCACAACAGCCCACGCGCAGGTTTGGCTCTCGGTGGGGAAGTTTCGGTTGTTCGTGGTGTGGTTTGGATTGTGGCTGGCCTAGGGCCCTTAGCCATGGTTCAAATCATTCCTTGGGATGTTGTTGAGAGGCTCTGGTTGGTGGTTCAAGCCCCAATGGCCAAAATTCTGGCAAACGACGCAAGGAATCAAGACGCTGCTGCTGTATTTTTTTGACAGCAAGCGACGTCGCGGTTCAGAGGCATGTTCCGGGTTGTTGCTTGGCTTTTAGCCTATGGCCTTGGACTGGACAGTGCCTCATTGAGTTAGGAAGGCCACGTTTTTGGCCGTTCGTGATTCGGATCATTTTTGAGGTCGTACGAGAATTTACGGTGCGATGTGCCAAATTGACTCTCGAAAGAGCGTTTCATGTTTTGGCCTACATTCACCTAGATTTCGGCCCTCACTATTTTAGCAGCATTATTTGATCATTTTAGACGTATTTTAATCATGACTACATGATGGTTCAGTGTTGGTTCGGGTTGGCTCGGAGTCATGATTTAATACGAAGTCGGTAGGCGTAATTGTCACATTTTTGAAGGTTATTGTATAGTTTGGTCCCATAAATCTATTGCATATTTTTCATGGCATATTTAGGTTGCAGCGAGCCTGGGAGCGATCCAATCCAAGCAGTAAAATGGGTACAGGATATTTAATTCAGTTATTTAATTATATTACGTGCAAAAATACAAATTTTGAGATTTATGCGATATTGCTTGTGGTCACTTTACTATCATGCTTAAGTCCGGTCCCCAGTATCGGCCCGGTCACCAGTTACCGGTCAGTTCAGTTGTTTCACCCAGTACTGTGGCAGTAGTCTGATCAGACGTAAATCCGATCCCCAGTATCGGTCCGGTCACCAGTATCGGTCAGCTCAGTTCAGTTCAGTTCAGGGACCACTTGCGTAGACCATAATCTCACAGAAAATTATTATATGCTATTTCAGTACAGGGCTCCAAGGAGCAAACAGTTTCACTATGATTTTCAGTTCAGCTATGCACGTATTATAATTAATCATGACACGACATTTTACGATATGCCTCATGACATGAAATTTTACTCCCATGCAATTTTACTATATTTACTCGTTATTTACGATATATGCATGTTGAGTCTTTAGACTCACTAGACTTGATTGTTGTAGGTACTGATGATGTCGGGATCGAGGGCGGGGACCAGTGAGCTAGCTCGAGTCGGCAGTAGTGGCACCCGAGGACCTCAGTTTCAGCACTTGCCATTTTGATGCTCAAATATTTTATTAGTTATTGAATACTTTAACTTGTTATTTTGGCAAGTAATAATTTCTTCCGCTGCTGTTTTGAACGTTAAATATTTTATCAGTTTTTGGTATGAATGAGGCACTCCATTTATTTTAAAAGAAAAATTTTAAATTTCTCGCAATTTTTTAAGCACGGATTTTTAGGCCTTTACAGCTGGTATCAGAGCAATGGTTCTGTAAAGGGTTGCACTACTACTGACCGCGAGAAGCTCATGAAGTCACGTCGTCGGTCTGTAAGTTTTACAGTTACGTATTTTATTTAAAGCATGAATTATTTAACAGCATGTTTACATGAAATGTTTTACTTCCAGGTTTATGTTATTGTTCAGTACTTAAATTTAAATAAATTATGGAATTATGCATGTTAGTTACGTATGGGTTATGTATGGAACAGTATGGCCCCTAGACGCATTCTCGAGCGCACTAGAAATGAGGAGCCTCGCCAGGAGGACAGGGAGGAGCAGAGGCAGGAGAGAGACTTACCACCTCCACCACCACCGGACATGAATGCCCAGATGCTAGCTGGGATGACTCGGTTCTTCGCGCAGTTTGCGGAGAACAATGCTGTGGCTAAGGCAGTATACGAGAGATTCATGAAGATGCGTCCAAAGGAGTTTTCTGGGACGACGGACCCCATGGTTGCCGAGGGCTGGATCAAGTCCCTCGAGGTTATTTTCGAGTTCATGGAGCTTGGAGATGCAGATCGGGTTCGTTGTGCCTCTTATCTGTTCGGAGGAGATGCCCGCTTATGGTGGGAAGGAGCTTCAGTAGCCCTTAACTTGGCTACCCTGTCATGGACACGTTTCACGGAGGTATTCTACTCCAAATATTTTACGGAGGAGGTGCGCACCAGGTTGACCACAGAGTTCATGAGCCTGAAACAGGGGGATATGACTGTTACGGAGTTTATCCGTAAGTTTGAGAGGGGTTGTCATTTTGTACCCCTGATCGCGAATGATGCTAGAGCCAAGTTGATGCATTTCTTGGTGGGTTTACGGCCGATCTTGCGCCGTGATGTTAGGGTGTCTGACCCTACTTCTTATGAGGTCGCTGTCTCCAAAGCCTTAGCCGCAGAGCAGGATCAGCGGGACATCGAGAGAGACCGTCAGGGCAAGCGCCCAATCCAGGTACCCCACCGTCCTCCTCCTCAGCAGCACCAGCATCAGCATAAGAGGCCGTATCACGGCCCGCCCAGGAACAGAGGAGGACCTCAGCAGCATCAGGAGCAGCAGCAGCAGGGACGTGCCGTCCCGAGGACTTTTGAGCACCCAGTCTGTCCCAAGTGCTCACGCCGTCATCCGGGAGCATGCATGTTTGGCTCAGGGAAATGTTTTAAGTGTGGCAGCACGGACCACATGCTACGGCAGTGCCCCCGGAAGAATCTGCCTACCCAAGGCAGAGTTTTTGCTCTCCATGCTGCGGAGACGAACCCTGATACCATGCTGATGACAGGTACCTTACAGCTTTAAGTTACATTTGCATTCCAATGTTTTGGGAATCGGGATTAAGATTTTGAACTTAGAATTGCGATAGGATTGCATGCTCTACTCAGTATTATTTTCGGGATTTAGTTAGAAGAACTGTGACCTTTGCATGTCTATAAGCTTAGCTCTTGTGATTATTTGGGTTCAGCTTAGTGTTCCGAACTTTCAGGGAGAATTTTCATAGCTGGCTCAGCTACCAAAGCCCTGATAGATTCAGGGGCTACCCACTCATTTATTTCAGAGGTCTTTGCAAACTTTCTCAAAGTTAAGACCATCGGGCTAGATGTAGCCTATTCGGTGTCATTGCCTTCGGGAGAGGAGATAACCGCCACCAGCGTGATCCGAGACATAGACCTTGAGCTGTATGGAAATCTTGTTTATGTGGATCTCATCTTATTGCCGATGCCAGAGTTTGACATCATTCTGTGGATGGACTGGCTATCGCGGAACAGAGTTTTGATCGACTTTCGGCGGAGATCCATTTTAGTCCGACCGCCTGGGATGACACAGTTCTTATTTGATCCGGACAGGTACTTTCCTTTACCGCGCATTATTCCTTATATCCAAGCTAGGAAGCTCATGCATAGAGGGTGTCGGGCATTTTTAGCAACTTTTATATCTGTCCCCGAGGCACCCAGTCAGTCAGCCTCAGATGTTCCGATTGTTAGAGACTTCTTAGAAGTTTTCCCTGAGGACGTCTCTGGTATGCCACCTGAGAGAGAGGTGGAGTTTTCCATCGAGCTTATGCCAGGTACGGCTCTGATCTCAAAGGCGCCGTACCGACTAGCTCCGACAGAGATGGCAGAGCTTAAGAAGCAGATTCAGGAACTTCTTGACAAGGAGTTCATTCGCCCTAGTTTCTCACCTTGGGGCGCGCCAGTCTTGTTTGTTAAGAAGAAGGATGGCTCGATGAGACTTTGTATTGATTATCGGGAGTTGAACAGGGTTACTGTGAAGAATAAATACCCACTTCCGAGGATTGAGAATCTGTTTGACCAGTTGCAGGGAGCTTCGATTTTCTCTAAGATAGATCTGCGTTCCGGTTATCACCAGTTGAGAGTGAGAGATGCTGATGTTTCGAAGACAGCTTTCAGGACTCGTTATAGCCACTACGAGTTCCTTGTGATGCCGTTCGGTTTGACGAATGCGCCAGCGATCTTCATGGATCTCATGAATCGCGTATTTCAGCCGTACCTCGATCAGTTCGTGATAGTATTCATAGACGACATCCTCGTCTACTCCAAGAATCGGGAGGATCACAGCAGGCATCTGACTACAGTGTTGCAGACATTGCAGAAGCACAAACTATTCGCAAAGTTCAGTAAATGCGAATTCTGGTTGGAGAAGGTGGCGTTCTTAGGCCACATTGTTTCTAGCAGTGGCATTGAGGTGGACCCAGCGAAAGTTGCAGCAGTCAGAGATTGGGTAGTGCCTCAGAATGCATCCGAGATCCGCAGTTTTCTTGGCCTAGCAGGATATTACCGGAAGTTCATCAAGGGATTCTCCTCGATTGCAGTTCCACTCACAGCACTGACAAAGAAGAATGTGAAATTTGTTTGGAGCGAGGAGTGTCAGAAGAGCTTCGACACTTTGAAGCAAGCTCTTATCTCAGCACCAGTTTTGGCCATGCCGTCAGGGCCCGGTGAGTTTGTTCTGTATACCGATGCTTCGAAGCTCGGTCTTGGCGCCGTATTGATGCAGCATGGGAAGGTGATAGCTTATGCTTCTAGACAGCTGAAAACTCATGAGAAGAACTACCCTACCCATGATTTAGAGTTGGCCGCCGTAGTTTTTGCCTTGAAGATTTGGAGGCACTATCTGTATGGAGAGAAGTGCCAGATCTTTACCGACCACAAGAGCCTCAAGTATTTCTTTACGCAGAAGGAGCTGAACATGCGTCAGAGGCGTTGGTTGGAGCTTGTGAAAGACTACGATTGTGACATTAGCTACCACCCGGGTAAGGCTAATGTAGTTGCAGATGCACTGAGCAGAAAAGTTGCAGTGATGGCTCATTTGGCAGTTTCGAGACCTCTTCAGTTTGAGATGCAGAGGTTTGATCTTGAGACTTATCCTCGAGGTAGAGTTCCCCGTCTATCTACCTTGACCATTCAGTCTTCCCTTCTTGACCGTATTCGCAGTGGTCAGGCAGCAGATGAGCAGTTGGCCAAGTGGAAGCAGAGAGATGAGGCCAAGGGCAGTGTTTTGTATTCAGTCAGCGACGGCATACTGAGATACCGAGACAGGATATGGGTTCCTAGCAGTGATTCTATCCGAGCAGACATCTTATCAGAGGCCCATATGTCGCCGTACTCTATTCATCCAGGGAGTACGAAGATGTACAAAGATCTACAGCTATTGTATTGGTGGCCTGGGATGAAGAAAGACATCAGACGATTTGTATCCGAGTGTCTGACTTGCCAGTTAGTGAAGGCCGAGCATCAGAGACCAGCAGGTTTGCTCAAGCCTCTTCCTATTCCCGAGTGGAAGTGGGAGAACGTTACCATGGATTTTGTGACAGGATTGCCGAAGTCAGCCAGAGGATCGAATGCTATCTGGGTGATTGTAGATCGTCTTACCAAATCAGCGCACTTCTTGCCTATTAAGACGACTTTCACTATGGTTCAGTATGCGGAGTTGTATATCCGAGAGATAGTCCGACTTCACGGCATTCCAGTTTCTATCGTGTCTGACAGAGATCCCCGATTTACTTCCTCGTTTTGGAAGAGTTTGCATTCGACCATGGGTACGAAGTTGCTGTTTAGCACAGCTTTCCATCCGCAGACAGATGGGCAGTCAGAGCGAGTTATTCAGATCTTGGAGGATCTTCTCCGTGCTTGCGTCATTGACTTCTCAGGGAGTTGGGAGTCGAACTTGCCATTGGTAGAGTTCACCTATAACAACAGCTTTCAGTCGTCTATAGGAATGGCTCCGTATGAAGCACTATATGGTCGCAAGTGCAGATCTCCTGTTCATTGGGATGAAGTAGGAGAGAGAGCAGAGTTGGGTCCAGAGATTATACAGCAGACTGTTGATGTAGTAGCCCGGATCCGTGATAGAATGAGGACTGCTCAGAGTCGACAGAAGAGCTATGCAGATCAGAGAAGGAGAGAGTTAGAGTTTGCTGTGGGCGATCATGTTTTCGTGAAGGTGGCACCCATGAAGGGTGTCATGAGATTCGGAAAGAAAGGGAAGCTCAGTCCGAGATTCATTGGACCATTTGAGATCCTCGACAGAGTTGGGACGCTAGCCTATCGTGTGGCTCTTCCGCCGAATCTGGCCGGAGTACACAATGTCTTTCACGTCTCTATGCTGAGGAAGTACATGGCGAATCCTTCGCATGTCTTAAACTTCGAGCCGTTGCAGCTTACTCCGAACCTATCTTATGAGGAGAGGCCAGTGCAGATCCTAGACAGGCAGGAGAAGAAGCTTCGGAACAAGCTGGTTAGGCGAGTCAAAGTCAAGTGGCTCAACCATTCAGAGGAGGAAGCTACGTGGGAGTCAGAGCCAGAGATGAGGAGTCGGTACCCCGAGTTATTCGGTGAGTCTTAATTTCGAGGACGAAATTTCTTTTAAGGGGGGAAGGATTGTAGAACCCGTAACTTAGACTACGTATAAGCCATGCATAATTCTAGTATTTTAAAATGATTTTTATTGCATGAGTATTTAAATTTAATTATTTTACGTAGTAGTTTAAATTTTTATCCTTTCAGTTATTTCAGTAAGGCCGGGCTGGAGTTGGAGTTTAGAGATAAAATTTAAGATTTAGAAAATATTTCCGGAATTTATTTTAGCTAGCAAGTAAGTTAATTTAAATTATTAAGGAGGTTTGAGGATTTATTTAAGCAACTTGAGGTGAGTAGAAAGTAAATTCAATTAAGTTCCATAATTAAGGGGTTAGTTCACTAAATTAATTAAAGGATAGGTAAGGCTTATAAGGGTTATAAATTTAGTAAATAATCAACATTTCCCCTCCATATATTATTGAATTTTCGGTCATTAGTATCTAGACTAGTCATTTCCAACTCATCACCTTTTGACCCATTCTTTGTTGAGTTAGCATACTAATCTTTTTAATTCTTTATCCACCTTAATTAATTAATTATTAACCAATATCCTAACCTAGTCTAGCATGAAGAATCGGTCACCCCATCCATTTCTCTCCCCAACAAATATTTGTTAGCAACCAAAATTCAAATTTCAAAAAAATAAAATGGAGACTTGGTCTTGCTTTTTCCACCTATATTGCACTCATTTTCCCTCACTCTCCTAACCATCACTTCCCCTCCCCCATGACCGAAATTCAGAGGCATTTCAGAGTGTAAAAACCGTGAGCATCCTAGCAAGAATTAGGAGAGAAAATCGAGTAGCAAGCAAGAAAAGAAAGCGCTCCACCTCCTCCGCGCCGGATCGTCTCGTTCTTTTCGTTTTTCGTTCAAACGAAACCAGGCATGCATATATTCTTCCTTGACTCTTCAATCAAGTCATACTATCATTATTTTTATGATTTATGATCATCATTTCATGCATAAACCGAAATACACCAAGGATTTTCAGAAAATAAGAATGCAGAATTTTCGAGTTTCATGATGCTCTTCACGGGTTCTCTTGTTTTGATGTTTCAGGTGGATGGCTCGACTCCAGGCTCACTAGGCTACATCTAGACACATGCTAGGGTGTATCAAGACCATGATGGTCCATTCAAACAAGCCACATGCATGATAGATTTCGAATTTGACAGCAACTCTTCAATCTTGGCCCTTTTAGTTTTCGAAAAATCTGTTGTGTGCTGTCAAGGGGATGGATCTGATCTGGGCTGCCACAAGGCATATATCCATGGTTAGATCACTCCCCTAGCATGTCTAAGACGTGACTAAGTCGCCCTTTTGGTGGCTTGATCCATGGTGCATCAGTTTTTAAATAAAATGCAAGAACAGCCCCTCCCCTCTCGGCCCCTTCGTTTTTTGACAGCATGTGTTGTTTCAATTTTGTGGAATGGTGTGGATCTTGGTTGGCCTATGGCCCTTAGCCATGGTTCATACCATGCCCCTAGATGTCTAGATCGTGCCATGGTCAATCAAATGGCCACTGGAATGACACAAGACAACAAATGAATCACAACAGCCCACGCGCAAGTTTTGCTCTCGGTGGGGAAGTTTCGGTTGTTCATGGTGAGGTTTGGATTGTGGCTGGCCTAGGGCCCTTAGCCATGGTTCAAATCATTCCTTGGGATGTAGTTGAGAGGCTCTGGTCGGTGGTTCAAGCCCCAATGGCCAAAATTCTGGCAAACGGCGCAAGGAATCAAGACGCTGCTGCTGTATTTTTTTGACAGCAAGCGACGTCGCGGTTCAGAGGCATGTTCCGGGTTGTTGCTTGGCTTTTAGCCTATGGCCTTGGACTGGACAGTGCCTCATTGAGTTAGGAAGGCCACGTTTTTGGCCGTTCGTGATTCGGATCATTTTTGAGGTCGTACGAGAATTTACGGTGCGATGTGCCAAATTGACTCTCGAAAGAGCGTTTCATGTTTTGGCCTACATTCACCTAGATTTCGGCCCTCACTATTTTAGCAGCATTATTTGATCATTTTAGACGTATTTTAATCATGACTACATGATGGTTCAGTGTTGGTTCGGGTTGGCTCGGAGTCATGATTTAATACGAAGTCGGTAGGCATATTTGTCACATTTTTTAAGGTTATTGTATAGTTTGGTCCCATAAATCTATTGCATATTTTCATGGCATATTTAGGTTGCAGCGAGCCTGGGAGCGATCCAATCCAAGCAATAAAATGGGTACAGGATATTTAATTCAGTTATTTAATTATATTACGTGCAAAAATACAAATTTTGAGATTTATGCGATATTGCTTGTGGTCACTTTACTATCATGCTTAAGTCCGGTCCCCAGTATCGGCCCGGTCACCAGTTACCGGTCAGTTTAGTTGTTTCACCCAGTACTGTGGCAGTAGTCTGATCAGACGTAAATCCGATCCCCAGTATCGGTCCGGTCACCAGTATCGGTCAGCTCAGTTCAGTTCAGTTCAGGGACCACTTGCGTAGACCATAATCTCACAGAAAATTATTATATGCTATTTCAGTACAGGGCTCCAAGGAGCAAACAGTTTCACTATGATTTTCAGTTCAGCTATGCACGTATTATAATTAATCATGACACGACATTTTACGATATGCCTCATGACATGAAATTTTACTCCCATGCAATTTTACTATATTTACTCGTTATTTACGATATATGCATGTTGAGTCTTTAGACTCACTAGACTTGATTGTTGTAGGTACTGATGATGTCGGGATCGAGGGCGGGGACCAGTGAGCTAGCTCGAGTCGGCAGTAGTGGCACCCGAGGACCTCAGTTTCAGCACTTGCCATTTTGATGCTCAAATATTTTATTAGTTATTGAATACTTTAACTTGTTATTTTGGCAAGTAATAATTTCTTCCGCTGCTGTTTTGAACGTTAAATATTTTATCAGTTTTTGGTATGAATGAGGCACTCTATTTATTTTAAAAGAAAAATTTTAAATTTCCCGCAATTTTTCAAGCACGGATTTTTAGGCCTTTACATTACTCCTCCTCGTCCACCGCCTGATATGCAAGCATAAATGTTTGCAGGTATGAATCAGTTCTTCGCGCAGTTTACGGGGAACCAGCCTGCAGTGGATGCAGGGACGAGGCCCCGACCGGAGGCTGTGTATGAACTATTTAGGAAGATGAGTCCGAAAGAGTTCTCGGGACGACTGACCCGATGGTGGTTGATGGATGGATTAAATCCTATCGAGGTGATATTTTACTTTATGGAGCTGGCAAATGCAGACAGGGTTAGATGTGCCACCTTCTTGTTGACTTGAGACGTCAGGCTATGGTGGGAAAGTGCGTCTGTGTCGGTTAACTTACAGACTTTGTCTTGGAATGATTTCAAGGAGGTTTTCTACTCCAAGTACTTCATTGAGGAAGTACGATCCAGACTGACTAGAGAGTTTATGACGTTGCGTCAGGGAGACAGCAGCATAGCTGAGTTCGGGAGGAAGTTTGAGAGGGGGTGTCACTTTGTACCCCTGATTGCGAATGATGCCCGAGAGAAGCTGAGGCATTTTATTGATGGGTTGCTGCAGATTTTGCGCCGTGACGTGAGAGTTACTGGTTCTATTACTTCTGCAGTTGCTGTGTCCAGAGCTTTGGCGGCAGAGCAGGACCAGAGGGACATTGAGGTCGATAGGCAGGGCAAGAGGTCCTATCAGGCAACTTGTCTTGAGGAATCTTTGTAAGTCATTAAGAAACCTAGGATTAAGTGGATATGAGTACTGGAATTAGGTTATCTAAGACTACTTGGGTTGTGTAAGTTTTAATTTCAAGTTTATGAAATAGGGGTTCATACGGGGATATTGGGTGAAATAAAAACAAAAGAAAATTAGTTGTATTCAACATAGGTTACCAATGGTCGGATATTAAGTTTTTTTATCAAGTAAGAAATCAAAAATCTTTATATGAGGAATCTAGAATTCTATGGGTTATAAGTGAAGTTGATTTATTAGAGTTAGTTCATCTTTAACAGGGGAAACTTATTAAGTTTTATACGTTAGAATGAATTAAGTATTGAGGATACGTCAAAGTGTGACATTCGTTCCAATGGGGAAGGTCCAAATATCTTAGGCCTCAACTATAATGTAATTGGGGAGTAAATAGTTTAAGCATGTGTTTGATGCTAGGAAGGTTTTATTATTTAAGCAGAAGATTGATATTGTATATTTTGGGGTTTTATGGATTAATGTTACTCGAAATTTAATATTAGCAACAATTTTATATTTGGGATGTACTTGTAAATAGCTAAGTTTCGTAAGTTTGGTGTCATAAGGTAGAGATTCGATTCAAGGATCATAGGTCAATATTATTATGGGGTTAAGACAAGGTTTAACTTTTGAGTGTAGTACCAAGGATAGAAGTTGATCAGCAACTTTTGGTGCTAAGATTTCTTGGGTTGAACTGCATAAATGCTAATGTAATAGATCGATGAACATTCGGGTATAGTATAAGGAAAGTAAGATTCGATAAGTTTGAACCTCCATTTATAATATTGGGAATTGTGAGAAAAGTCAGAATTCGAAGTCATAGTAAAGTAAAACTAAGACAGCCTTGAGAAACAGATGTGTTCACTACGAGTTCTTAGTGATGCCATTTGGACTGACGAGCACAGTCAACATTTGGGTACAGTTTTGCATGTCTTACAGAGTCGCAAGCTGTTTGCAAAATTTAGTAAGTGTGAATTCTGGTTGGAGAAGGTAGCCTTTTTGGGTCACATAATGTCTAGCAGTGGTATAGAGGTGGATCCAGCTAAGGTAGCAGCAGTCAAGGAATGGGTTGAGCCAAAGAATGCGTCTGAGATTCGCAGCTTTTTAGGCCTATCAGGCTACTACAGGAAGTTCATTCAGGGATTTTCGTCGATAGCAGTGCCACTTACATCATTGACAAAGAAGAATGCTAAGTTCGTGTGGAGTGGTGATTGCTAGAAGAGCTTCGATACTTTGAAGCAAGCTCTTATTTCAGCGCCAGTGTTAGCCATGCCATCAGGGCAAGGAGATTTTGTGTTATACACCGATGCATCTAAGCTCGGGTTAGACGCAGTGTTGATGCAGCAAGGTCGGGTCATAGCCTATGCTTCCATGCAGTTGAAGGTGCACAAGAAGAATTGCCCGACTCACGATTTAGAACTAGCGCCGTTGTCTTTGCATTGAAGATTTGGAGACACTACCTGTACGGCGAGAAATGTCAGATTTTCACCTACCACAAAAGTCTCAAGTATTTCTTCACGCAGAAAGAACTGGATATGAGACAGAGACGGTGGTTGGAGTTAGTAAAAGATTACGACTGCGAAATTAGCTACCATCTGGGAAAGGCTAATGTGGTCTCAGACGCTTTGAGCAGAAAAGTGGGAGTTGCAGCACAATTGTCAGTGCAGAGACCTCTTCAGTCTGAGATTCAGAGGTTTGGCCTAGATGTTTATCGTAAGGGCAGAGCTCCGAGGCTGTCTAATCTGACAATCCAATCTTCCTTGCTAGACCGAATCAGGGCAGGGCAGTCTTCAGATGAACAACTACAGAAATGGAGACTGAAGGATGAAGCTAAGGGCAGTGTACTCTACACAGTGTCAGATGGTATTGTGATATACAGAGATAGAATGTGGGTGCCTAGCGTTGATTCCATCAGGGAGGACATTCTGTCGGAGGCATATGCATCTCCGTATTCCATCCATCCCGGGGGTACCAAGATGTACAAGGACTTGCAGATTTTGTACTGGTGGTCAGGTATGAAGAGAGACATCCGTCGGTTTGTGTCTGAATGTCTCACTTGTCAGCAGGTGAAGGCAGAGCATCAGAGGCCAGCAAAGATGCTTAAGCCACTCCCTATTCTCGAGTGGAAATGGGAGAATATTACCATGGACTTCGTTGTTGGTTTGCCGAGGTCAGTCAGAGGATCCAATGCTATTTGAGTCATAGTGGATCGACTTACTAAATCAGCACACTTCTTGTCAGTGAAGACGACTTTCTCCATGACGCAGTAAGCAGATATTTATATCAGGGAGATAGTCCGATTGCACTGAATCCCAGTTTCTATTGTATCCGACAGGGACCCGAAATTCACATCGTCCTTTTGGAAGAGCTTACATGCAGCCATGGGGACGAAGTTGCTATTCAGTACAGCTTTTCATTCGCAGACAGATGGCCAATCTGAGCGTGTGATCCAGATATTGGAGGATTTATTGCGAGCCTGAATGATTGATTTCCAGGGGACGTGGGAATCGAAGCTACCTCTAGTGGAGTTCACATACAACAACAGTTTCCAATCATCTATAGGTATGGCTCCCTACGAGGCATTGTATGGAAGGAAGTGCAGATCACCGATTCATTGGGATGAAGTCGGTGAAAAAGCAGAAATTGGTCCAGAGATTGTTCAGCAGACTGCAGATGTGGAGGTCAAGATTCGAGACAGGATGAAGACTGCCCAGAGTTGCCAAAAGAGCTATGTTGACAAGAGGAGGAGAGATCTCGAGTTTGCCGTAGGTGATCACGTTTTCGTGAAAATAACACATATGAAGGGTGTTATGAGATTTGGGAAAAGAGGCAAGCTGAGTCCGAGGTTTATTGGGCCTTTTGAGATTCTTCATAGAGTTGGGACACTAGCTTATCTTGTTGCCCTTCCGTCGAATCTGGCCGGGGTACACAATGTGTTCCACGTCTCGATGCTGAGGAAAATACCTAGCTAATCCTTCGCATGTTCTGAGCTATGAGCCGTTGCAGCTGGCTCCAGATCTGTCATATCAGGAGAGACCTGTACAAATCTTAGACAGACAGGAGCGTAGACTCCGGAACAAGGTGATCACCAAGCTGGTCAAAGTCCGGTGGCTAAATCAATCAGTAGAAGAGGCCACTTGGGAGACCGAAGCGGATATGAGAATTCGCTACCCGCAGTTGTTCGGTAAGATTTAATTTCGAGGACGAAATTTATATAAGTGGGGAAGGAACTATAGAGCCCAAAATCAGTACACGTAAAACCCATGCATTATTTAATTGTCAAACATTTATTTAATTTAAAATGAGTTTTAGCAATGCATGATTTATCCAAATGCATTATTTTAAATTTATTATGCTTATGTGATGCACGTTAAATTTTTCTTGAGTTTCATGTTTCAGGTTTTTATTCGAAGCGGGATCGAAGAGAAGAGACCGGTGACGATTTTGACAATTTTTAAATGTGGTATTTTATTTTTAAGTTAAGGTTGGGCCATATTAATTAATTTAATAAGTTTCAGTATTTTAAAGCCTAAATTTTGTATTTAGTGAGTTTAGAACTTTTTAAAACTTTGAAAGTTGGCTTTGTGCATTTTATTTTGTTAAAGAGGAGAATTCTATAAAATCAGTGTGTATTTATTTTAATTGAGGAGTTTGATTATATTGGTGTGGGTTAACCTTTTTATTAGTATTTTAATTAGTTAATTTAGCCATAATTTCTCCTAATTAAAACACACACACACATATTACACACACTCACACACACTTACACATTTTTACACACACCAAACACACAACACACACCTACACATTTTATTTTAAGAATTTGAGAGCAAAAACTAGGGTTCTTAGTAGAGAGAGTAGCCGCCCCCTTCCTCTATCTTTTCCAGCAAGTTTTCGGTGATTTTATTGCAAGAAAATCGTTCCACGATCGTCCCGGATCAAGCCTCGCGTCGTCTCCGCTTCGGTATCGCCGTATCGTGAGTTTTAAACGTCAAAAGGCACGTATATTCTATTTTTCCTGCGTCGATCATGTCATAGTATGTGTTGCGATGTTTTTATGCATAAAAATCCATGTGTGATGTGCAAAGTTTGAGCAGAAACATGTTGGATCGATTTTGAAACGTTTTTGGATCTAAAAATTCTTAATTTACTGTTCTTTTAAATATTACGATTTTTCAGTCGCGTTTTTGGGAAAACTTTCAACATTCAAATCTTAGAACCTTTTGATACCTTCGATTTGATATAAAATTCAAAATATTTGGATAAAAATTGAGTGAGTTATGATTGGTTTCGTGGGACTGCTCAAACTGCGTTTTTCTGAAAATATGTTATTATCATATTCTTGAGAATTTCTTGTTGCAGGCTTCGTTGGTAATCGTCGGGGGTTCCTTGCTGTGTTTAAGAGTGTCCATTGGGTTGATCATGTGAATTTTGAGGTGTTGTCTCGGGTTGGTGAGGTTGTGCATGCATTAGAAGTCATAGGGAACCATTGTGCAGAATTTTGGGTGTGCTAGCGCAGAACTAGCGCCGCACTGCGGGCGCCGCAGCGCTGCCAGTACGTACCAGCAAGCTCCTAGGCGCTGCAGGTACGCACCAGGCATCGGGCAGATTTTTGGCTTTAAATCTATGTGTTCTTGCTTCCTTTGGGTACTATTAAGTCGTTATGTCCTGGTATACTAAAATTTAATTTAGATGTCATGAAGTTTGATTTGGGAACATTGAACTATGTTTTAAGCAAGGTACATGCCTTCTATTGTGTGGGGAAATTCATACTTCTTGGCAAGATTGACTTCAGGGTTGAGTCAGGGGTTAGCATGCGGTTTATTCCGGTCAAGTCCCGAGCATTTCTAGAAGATCATAAGTTAGTAAGGCAAGGGGTGATGGATTTGATAGGCATGATTAAGCTGTGGAATTCAAAGTTCATGGTAGCATGTTAGCATGTGCAGCAAGGTCCCGAACGAGATCCAACGAATCCCTCAACGCCAAGTAAGTATGTTCGACGTGCAAAGAAAATACTTTTAAGTTTTGAGGTATGTTAAATATCTTGTGACCAAATTATGTATGGGATTGGAAAGCGGTAAAGCATGACCAAGGACCAATCCATCCCGTTAAATCATGAACGAGTTTATATCAGGATTGGAAAGCATTAAAGCATGAACGGGGACCAATCCACCCGTTAAAGCATGAACGGAGATCTCATGTATGTGGCAGTGGATCTTCCCTGTCAGCCCAGTACTGTGGTTTAGTTTGATCAGCCGATTTATGTTATGGGTCACTTGCTTTGAAATAAGCCTCTACGTAAAATGATGAAGTTATGTATGTACAAGTATGCAAGCATGTTTATGGAAAGGTTTCACGTTATGGCACGTTTATGTTATGTATGTATGTTCAAGTTTAATTGCAAGTTCAAGTTTCACGTATGTACGCTCTATTTTGAAATTGCATGTGGTTTTATTACGTATTACTCGTTACTTTCAGTTTATACGTGTTGAGTCTTTAGACTCACTAGACTTGATCGATGCAGGTGAGGATGATTTTGAGGATACTAAGTGTGGGGACCAAGGAGCTGGCTTGGACTTAGCGGGAGGCTAAACCCGAGGACCGTCATGTTTTAAGTTTTATGAAATGATCAAAATACTCTGATTTATTTTACTGGTTACGAGATTTTAATCAGATGCTTTTGGCAAACTTTATTTTTAGATCTTTTGTTGCAACCACTTTTGAGACGTACAGTTTATTTTATCGAATTTTGAAGGTTCACGACTTGTTTAAGAAATTTTTTAATTTTTTCGTAAATTTTAAATAGTTGAAAGTATGGTACGTTACACTCGATATAGTGGGCCGAAGTCCGGGAATAGGAACGTACCACCTCCTCGAATGGGAGAGTAGGTGTGAGACTTGTTACGTTCTTATTCTAACCGGGATCCCTAGATAAGAGTCGAGTCAAAGATTAAGAGTTCAAGAGTTTGCCTTAAAGCTTTGTCTCTAATTATGTTATCTTAGACTATGATACATGTTGTTTGACAAATGTTTTATGCTTTTGTATATGCTTGTATGAAATGCATGTATACATTGTTTATATTGGGAAATATATTTCTCACCGGAGTTATCCGGCTGTTGTTGTGTTTGTATGTGTGCATGACAACAGGTGGGACAAGATCATGGTCGAGAATAGGATGAAAGATCGAGATTAGAGTGGTGATTCGAGCTTAGATATAGATCTAGTTGTTCATCACTTGCTATATGGTTGATAAACACTAGTTTGTTATGACTTTATTTTGAACAAGTTTTGCATCTTTGATCATGTTGTAGATATTGAACTTGATTTTGTACATAGAATAAGATGGAGCATAACTTGTTGTAGTATTTTCGACACTTGTTTATGAGGTGCTCGACTTGAAAAAAAAGAAAGAAATAAATTTCGACCTAGTTTATTTAATTGATCCATTTAATCCCAATGATGAATTGAAGAAAATGAGTTAGCGTCCGGGTCCCCACACTAAACCCGAGGACCGTCCATGTTTTTATGAATACTTTTATGCATGTTGTTTCAAATACTCTGATTTTCATGAAGTGGTTTATGAAGTTTAAACGATTATTACTTTTGGCAAACTTGGTTCTGGTTGTGTTTTATTACAAATGTTTTTAGACGAGCAAGTTATTTTAATGCAAATTTGAAAGTTTATTTTGTATTTAAGAAAATTTTAATTTTTCCGCAAATTTTGAAATAGTTTAAAGTACGGTACGTTATACATAACCCGAGGACCAGCGCTAGTTTTCCGCATTAGTTATGATTTATGATTTTAAGTTTATGTTAAAGATATTTTTTATGACTTTTATTACGATTTTGAGTGGTTTTTGAGAGGTTGCTAATTTTATAAATTTTGCTAAGTTAGGATATGCAAACGATTGACGTTTTTATGTTGGAAAATATTTTCTTTTGGATTTTTAAATATTAGTTGGTGGTTCTATTTTTAAAATGGTCCAAAAATATTTTATATATTTATATATGTATTTCAGCCGATTATTCAGAGGAAAAAAATGTCAAGTACTTTTTAAGAAAATGAGTAGTGGACGTTTCAATTCCTCTCTTAAATATTGCTTCAAGTGACTCCAGATTTTGGAAATTAGAACCAAAAGGTCAATTCTAGGTGAGATGTGGTTGTTGTTACAACATTTTAGTTTTGATGATGTGCCTATTAAAACTCAGTACCCAGTAAAATTCAGCAAAATGATCGTTCACTTTTGATATGAAATATATGGTCTATCAAATTAAATGAATAAGCACTATTGAATATCGACAATGACCATTTATGAGCATTAAATTTATCCTCGTACTTAATAGAGCCTAAAATCAATAGATTGAACATTCAGAACTGATTTGACAGACCATGTCAGGTATTTAATGCAGCCTTTAAATATTGGAGCACGTCAAATTGTATATGACATATTATACAAGTACATTAATTATCATGACCCAACCAATTTATAATCTTTTAAATCCGAACGTTTGAAGATCATCTATCTAAGGCCTTTTTTAATATTCCGCAAGATATATACACTCACGCGATCATTTTCTTACAACTCATAAGCATTCTGAAATTATCGGAAGCACACTCTCAAGTTCAATTCAGATCTTATAAGAGATCATCTTGTGTTACTTCATACTCGTTATAATCTTACTTGTATTTCATCATTTGAGTAAGTCATTGTAAAACATAAAGAGTCTTTCTGTTTAATAGCATATTTTTATTGTGAAAAGAATTGTTACTAAGAGTTTTAGCAAGCAGTGTTAAGTCGTACTGAAGTGGGTATTTACAGAATATGTAAATATCAAAGTCTTTTAGTAGATATTTTCTAGAAACAGAAGATGGAGAGACGTAAAAGGTATCCATCATTTGAACTTCCAGAAATAAGTATTGTGTTCTTATTATTATTGTCATTACTGTTCACAAGGTTCAGGAGCCTCCTTCCGCATTACACATTGGCTACTGAACTTTGAGGGTCGAGATCAGATTTCTATTACTATCACTCGTTCATTGAAAAGAAGAAGATAGCTTTGTGCTTTATTCACCTCCAGCTAAAGTGCATCTCTATCATAACAAGTGGTCTCAGAGAGAGTTTTTATAAGGTCCAAAAATAAGATAACGTAATCCAAAAGCATGCAAATCTAGGAAAAATGAAAAATGACTAATTAAATAGTTTTAATGGCATGAATTAATTATGATATGCATGATTACATGTTTAAAAATAGAGTTTATTGTTAGAATAAATAAAACAGTGTTTTAAAGGTTATTCGAGACGTGATCGAGGAACGGAGACCGGGGACCATATAAGAGAAAATATTTTTATTAAATAATTATTTTTAATTATTTAAAATATGGTATATGTTATATGGTATTTTCAAAAAAGAAGTGTTTTGAGGTGTTTTTATACGTCGAGTCGTATTTTTAAACGGTATTCGATTTTCAACGAAATAAGGACTTTTTGAGAACTCGGCTATTAATTTCACAAACTTTCCTAAACAAAATATTTTAAATATTACCTAATGTGCTTAATGGGCCTAGTATTCCATGATTAATGGGCCTAAGCTTGCACTAGTGTTTTAATTAATAAATAAGGCCCTAAACCCTAACCTAAACAAACTAAAACACACGCACACTTCACCCTAGACCCTACTAGGATTCTTCATCAGCAAGAAACACACACCACACGAAAGTTTTGGAAGGAAATTCACGTGGAGTTTAAGAAAAATCACCAAGGTCCTCGCTACGTCGACGTTCTTTGCATCTCAACTCGTTTTCGTGCGTAATAAACGTAAAGGTACGCCTTAACTTTCTTTCAAACATCTTTCACAACATATTATGTGTATCTAACCATTCTTGCATGAAAAACATGAGGCACATCTTTTACTTTCGTTTTTTGACATGCCATGATCTTTAAAACTCATGTATATGATGCATTAAGGGGCTGCCATCCTAGGTCAATAAAAAGGATGAATTTCATAGGGTTTAGGAGCCTAGGCGAGGTTGCATAAGGGCTGGACCATAGGTGAGCCAAGCTTGAACGAAAATTTCAAGTGTTGTGCACTAGGGTTTCGGCTAGGAGGAAGCAAAGCATGCGGCTCGACCAGGGCTTGACCAGGGCTTGAGCTGGATGTGGTTAGGTGTGAGGAAGAGTCCTAGAATGGCTAGGACTCATGCGCAGTGGCTAGGGAAGAGTTCATGCGAGATACGACTCTTCCCATGCAAACTGAGGGCAGCAACTGTGCGAGGGAGTCATGGCTTGGCCAAGGGGTCCAGGCTAGGTCTGAGGGTGGTCCAGTGAGGGTTCTGGCTCGGGTGGTGGCTCGGGTGAAGAGTCCTCGTCTAGTTAGGGGTCCTAGTTTGCAATATCGACGGAGGCTCATGCTGGGACTTGTGGCGTGGGCTAGGGACTTGTTAAATGGGTCAGGGCTGGTCAGTAGGGTCCCTAGGTGGTTTGGCAGTGGTTGGCTCGGGTGTGGCTTGAGGAAAATGTGAGATGGCTTGAGGGGAACTAGCTAGGGTTCTTGTTCTTGGAGTTGAATGGTTAAGGGGTCGAACCATGGTCTATGGGGGTCGTTTCATGGTTCACGAGGGTAATTTAGGTATGAAAAGTTCATGATAAAAGTTTGGGATTAAAATATTAAAGTTTGAATTAATCCGAGAATTTAACGCATTACGAATTAGTAAATAGGAAACTAAATCGAAAGCCTCGAATCTAAGATAAATAAAAATATTAAAAATTTAATTTAAACTTAAATAATTATTTGGGATGGTCTAGAGTCAATGAAAGTAAGAAAAAGTCAAAATCGAGGAATTTCAATTTCAAGGGTAAAACGGTCATTTTACACCTGAAAAATGATAGACGTCTTGGCAGTGCCCTGAATGCTGTAAAATATGTTAATATGTTTATTTCAAAATTTTATGATATTTTATGACGAAAAATTAATGCTAAAAGATATATTGCAATGCTTGGTTTAAAAAAAAATGATTTATATATGTATGAATTTTTATAAGTGATGGAAATATGAAAAATTGAAGGAGGTGAATTGATTGTGACAAATACGATGATACGATGATATGTAAGGCCAAGGCTCAGTTGACGGGTGAGAGTGTCGCTGATGTACTCACCGCCCAATATTGTGGTAATACGTAGATGGATTCACCGACCTTCAGCTAATACGAAAGTCACAATTGAGAATCTACATTAAACCATCCAACCAAGGCCCTTGTCGTAACAATTTCTGACCCACTATTGGAGAAGACTGCTGAGAAAATCAGAAACGATGCTATGTCACTATTTGTCAAGAAGTTCTCAAGATTCATGAAGAAAATTCATAGAACCTATCAGAATCCCAACATGAATTTCAAGAAGGAGTCACCAATCAGTGGCACGACTTGTTTCAACTGTGAAAATAGTGGTCACTTCATTGCTGATTGTCCTAAGTCCAAGAAATTCTATTACAAGAAGAAAGGAAATAATTGCAATGACAAGAAGTCCCGAAAAGATCACAAGGCAATGGTTGCTGAGGAAAGTAAAAGTAAAAGTAAAAGTAAGTGGGCAAATTCTAGTTCTAATTCTTCAGACTCAGAAAGTCAATCCAGTGATAGGGATGTTGAAGAAGTTCGGTGTCTCATGATTGATACTGACCCAACCTCGACTACTGATGAGATATTTGACTTTGATTCTGATGAATTTACACATGATGATTTAGTCAAAGTATTGCATAACATGATTGAGAAGGACTCGAATCTTCCTCAATCATTCAAGGAAGTCAAAGCTGAAAACCACGTTCTAATTGATTAAATCAATAAGTTGTTCACAAGATGACAGTTGCAATGATCTTGAAGCCGAATTGATTAAGTTAAAGAATATGAAAGAACAAGTGAATGCTGATTATCAGACACTATTCTGATTTTCAATCAGTAGTGTCTCATGATTGATACTGACCCAACCTCGACTACTGATGAGATATTTGACTTTGATTTTGATGAATTTACACATGATGATTTAGTCAAAGTATTGCATAACATGATTGAGAAGGACTCGAATCTTCCTCAATCATTCAAGGAAGTCAAAGCTGAAAACCACGTTCTAATTGATTAAATCAATAAGTTGTTCACAAGATGACAGTTGCAATGATCTTGAAGCCGAATTGATTAAGTTAAAGAATATGAAAGAACAAGTGAATGCTGATTATCAGACACTACTGATTGAAAATCAGAAGTTGTCTTTACTGGTAAATGTATGAAATAAGTCAATTGTTTCACTAGAGATGCAAGAACTACATAAAAAATCTGAAGATAGAACTGGTCTCGTATGCAGTAGTCACGAAAGCATTTCTGAAACCAGTGCTCAACTGAATATGTGCAAAGGAAAATTTATTCAATTTGTCAAATCCAGTATGATATATGAAAATAATGAACCTAAAGTTCAAGTTAAAAAACCTGTAAATCAGATGAACAATGGTAAACATTTTAGATTAGGTTATGTTCAGCTCGAGAAAAAAGCTTACTGGCAGATGGATCCAGTAGAAGATCAAGTTCAATATCACAGACCTCAGTAAAGGGAAAACATCATCGATACCATAATTGCAAACCTGTTCAGAATAGATATGGGATAGTAGAAAAGAACAACATGGGGGGATAACATAATATAATACATTTTGATAAGAATAATGTTAGATTTTTTGTTGCACACACTCTTGAAGTTAATCGAAGTATAAAATCCTTCAAGATCATACATATGTGGGTTTCTAAGGGACTATCAAGTTCGGACCCAAATAGATTGGGTTCCAGTTATTAAAATTTGTGTTTGCAAGGAAGCAAAACCTCTACCGATATCAAGAAGTCAACCTGATATCGACATAGTAGATGCTCTAGACACATGACTGGTCAAGGAACATTACTTTCAAAAGTCATCGGTTGCATTGGACAAAAGATTACTTTTGGTGATAATTTTAAAGATAAAACTGTGGATAAGAGCAAGTTTATCCATGAAAATATTGTCATAAATGATGATTTATTAGATCAAAATCAGTGTTATTAATCAGTATTAGTCAATTATGTGATAATAGTTACATAATAGAACTTAAGAAGCATATGTGCACAATTAAGAATGTTGATTCAAATGTTCTATTGCAATGAATCAGAAGTGAAAGTACCTACAAAATAAATCGGGAATATGCTCAACTTGATAATTATACATGTTTTATTGCATATTTCTCTAAGAAAAAATAGCTATGATAGAAACGACTGAATCACTTAAATTTTAGATCGATCAACAACTTGCGAAAAATAATATGATGATTGGATTGCCAGAGATATAATTTGTAAGAATCATGTATGTTCAGCATACCAAATAGAAAAACATATTAGATCTAGTTTTAAAAATAAAGGCAGTAAACTGACATCTTGATGCTTATAATTATTACACATGGATTTATTTGGATCTGTACTTGTAATGATTTAGAGAAAATGAAGTATATATCGGTCATTATTGATGATTTCTCTAGATTTACATGAGTAATATCTCTGAGTGGTAAAGAATATACAAGTTCTCAACGGATCAAATTCCTTAAATGCGTGCAAAATTAAAAATCAATTTCAGTAGTCAAGATCAAAATTGACGCGGTATTGAATTTACTAACAAAAATTTTGAGATGTATTTATCAGAATAGAGAATTCATCACGAGTATTTAGCAGCCATCAAAATGGAGTTGCTGAACGTAGGAACGAAACATTGAAAGGAGTAGCATGAACAATACTTGCTTAATCTGGCATATCACAGAAATTTTGGACAGAAGCAGTAAACATTTCCCGTTATACTCATTACCGAACTATGATTAGCAAGCAAATTGGAAATACACCATATGAAATATGCAATAAGAGTGAGACAAATTTTTCATATTTACATATTTTTGAATGGAAACGTTATATCCACAACAATGGTAAGAATCACTTAACAACTTTTGTTTTTAAATAGGATGGTGGTATTTTTCTTGGTTATTCGTCAGTCAATAAATAATTTAGAGTGTTTAAAATAAAATAGTAAATGTTGAAGAAAATGTGCATGCAGTTTTTGATGAATCGGTGAAGACAACTGTTCATGAATGAATTGAGCATTAGAATTGAAAATATTCAGCTAGAAGAAGACATTGAAGATGAAGTGATTCAAAAATACATTCAATCTCCTGAACCTGATATTCTTGATATGCAACTAGCAAAAAATATTAATAAAGGACATGATCAAGGGACTACTAATCAAATTATCCCAAATATCACTGAATATATTCCATTACAACATGATCCTGATCCAACTCAAGCCAACATCTTCTCAGAACCAAGTTACAGGTGGATTAAGACCATCATCCTTCACTGGTAATTGGTAATCTCTCAGCACCTCTTAGAACAAGAAAAAAAATGATTAATGATTATAATGATTCCACCCTTTAAACTTAATTAGATTTAAGAAAATTTATGAGGCACTTACTAATTCTAGTTGGGTAGAAGTATTGCAAGATGAACTAAATCAATTCAAGAGGAATAACATTTGGTATCTAGTTCCTCAACCATGTCATCAATCAGTAATCGGTACTAGATGAGTATTTAGGAATAAAATAAATGAAGATGGAATAGTAATTAGAAATAAACCAAGATTAGCGGCATAAAATTTTAAACAAGAAGAATAGATTTTGAAAAAACAATTGCACTCGTAGCTTAATTAGAAGCTATTCGAATATTTCTTGTTTTAGTTGCTTATAAGAATTTCAGGGTGTATCAAATGGATGTGAATAAGGCATTTCCAAATGGACTAGTGCAAGAGGAAGTATATGTTGAAAAACCTACATGATTCACTGATCATACTCTACCTAATCATGTTTACAAAAAAGATACATAAAGGTTTAAAAAGCTTAAAGCAAGCACCAAGGGTAAGATACGACACTTTGTCTCAATTTCTGATTAATCGTGAATTTGTTATCAGATCAACAGAAAAGAGTATATTCAAACTTTCTATAAATGATCATATCCAGCTTGTTCAAGTATATACGGATGACATTATTTTTTAATTTATTTACCCAAAATTATGCGAAAAATTTGCCAAGGTAATCCATGACAAATTTGAGATGAATATGATGGTAGAACTGATATTATTCCTTGGATTACAAATCAAACAATTGGAAGTTGGTAACTTCATCAATTTGGAAAAGTACACCAAGGAGATGCTAAAAAATTTTTGTATGGAAACATTTCCTCGGCAGCAACCCCAATGAGTTCATCAAGTAAGCTTGATAAAGATGAAGGAGGAATTTCAGTATAGATAACTCTATATCGAGGTCTTATTGGATCATTACTTTATTTAACTGTCAGTATACCAAATATAATGTTTACAGTGTGAATTTTTGTTATATTTCAATATGACCCTAAGCAATCTCATCTTATTGTTGATAAAGAATACAGAAAGATCTAAAAAAAATTCAAAACGTTGGATGATGCTATCCCAAAGATTCCACGTATAATTTGATATTTAGATTCTTATTATGCAGGGGGTAAATCAGACATGAAAAGCATAAGTGTTTCATGTCAATTTTCAGTGATCGACTGATATCTTGGTTCAGTAAAAACAGACTTCCATTGCCATGTCAACCGCAGAAGTAGAATATTTGGTTGTTGGAAGTTGATGTTCTCAGTTTCTATGAATTTAGCAGCAGCTACGCGACTATGGAATCCAAGCTTCTGAATCACCTATTTTTTGTGACAACACCATTGTGATTGCAATCACATATAACCCAATGTTACATTCCAGAACCAAGCATATCGATATCAGGCATCACTTCATCAGAGATCATGTTATGAAGAAATATATTAGAGTAGAATATGTGTCTATTGAACAACAGACTGTTGATATCGATCTTCACAAAACACTACATGAGGCTAAGTGTATCTATTTAAGAAATATTTTAGGGTTAATTGATTTAATGTAAATTTATGCATATATTTTTAGGGGAAATTTTTTGAATATTCAACACAAGGAATTGCTGAAAATACCCCTAATGATTATACTGATAAAATAAAGTGGTTTTCGGAACAAAGACGTCTACTGAAATATTCAACAATCTCTTGTTTAAGTTACTCTTATCAAATGTTGTAACTGGTTCGAATTCTCACATTTTTTCTATTAACATTTTAAGGACAACTAATCAATTATTTTTTTCAAATTATAATTATTTAAAATTTATTTTACTCATTTAAATTTAACCGCCCATAGATTAAAACACGGGAATGTGTGTGCCTCTCTTTTGGTTGTACGTATATTCTTTCACCGCCTCAACTTACTCAATTTACCTCATTCAAATTTTTTGAATTCTTGCTATCAATACTCTCTACAATCCTTTGAAATTTTTACGAAGTTTTATCTCAGTCAATTTACTGAAATGGCAACATACAAAATGAATACATTGTTAGAATATTTTCAGAAATTTATTTTCATATTTTCAGAATCTTCGGAAACCTCATGACTATTCGCGAGTGGACGCTTTGGTTCATGAACGGATGCATGCGTCAGTTCAGAAAAGAAGTGTTGTTTGACTAAGAGTCATGTCCGTTCAGAATTGTCTCCACATTATCTATAAATAGAAGTGCATCATCAGATTCAAAGGTGTCTTCAATTAACTTGTTTTCTCCATTGTATCCTGAAAGAGATCGAGAAACATCTCTTAAAAGGTAGCGTTTACAAAACGTGCCTTGGAGTCAATCAAAATCCATTATATTATTTTTTCTGAAATTCTTCAACAGTTTTAAGAGATGTCTTCGTTCAAGGATTTGACGCTGAATGAATCTGTGGCACAATCCATTCAAGTGATGAATCAGGATCTAGTTCGTCTCGACCGTTTTAATGGCCATAACTTCATGCGATGGCAGGAAAAGGTTCTGTTCTTCTTGACAGCAATCAAACTGTCATACATTCTCGGTGATGACCTCGCTCCAATTCCAGAAGACGCTTCAGAAGATGATGAAAAACGCAAAGATGAATTAAAAGCACGGAGGCAGAAGCGGAAAGATGATGATTTTTTGTGCCGAGGCCATATATTGAATGCTTTATCAGACTCTGTTTACAGCGCACACAGAACAATTGAAACAGCAAATGATTTGTGGTTAGCACTGGAAAACAAATACCGTATCGAAGAAGCGAGTAATCAGAAGTTCTTAATAGGTAACTACTTCGATTTTAAGATGTCTGATGGTAAATCCGTCCTTGATCAAGTTCATGAATTACAGTTAATTGTCAGTAATCTTAAGAATGCTGAAATTACTTTGCCTGAACATTTTCAAGTTGGAGCCATTATTGCGAAATTGCCTAATTCTTGGAATGGCTATAAGAAGAAACTTAAACATGATGAATATAAACATACTTTGGAATCCCTCATGCGTCATCTGCGTATTGAGGAGGACTCTCGCAAGAGAGAAAATTTTGATCAGGAGGTTGCAAAAGCCAACATGGTACAGGGAGAATCATCTAAGATGCATAAAAGTCGGAAAAGGAAGAACCCAAAGTCTGATGATTTCTCTTCTAAGAAAAAACCGAAAGGCAGTTGCTATTACTGTCAAAAACCTGGTCATTTTGCCAAAGTTTGCAGGCAGCGTATCAAAGATGAAAATTTGAAAGGACAACAAATTAATATGGCTGCTGGAAACAATGATTCAAATTTCACCGCTATAGTGGAAGAAGCTAACTCTGTTGGTTTTGAAGAGGGATGGTGGCTGGACACAGGGGCTACTGTTCATGTAAGTTATGATAAGTCAATTTTCAAAACTTAAAATGAATGCACTGATGGCAGAGAGGTGAAAATGGGCAACAATGTTCGTGCAAAAGTTGCTGGAATTGGCACAATAGTGCTGAATTATACATCTGGCAAGTCACTGACATTGAATGAAGTTTATCATGTTCCAGAAATGACAAAGAATCTGATTTCTGGAGATCGTCTCAACAAAAGAGGCTTTAAATTAGTCATTGAGTCTGATAGCCTTGTAATATCCAAGAATAATGTGTTTGTAGGAAAGGCTACTCTTGTAATGGCATGTTTAAGATGAACGTAATAAAAACTAATTCTGCTTACATTGTTGATTCCTTATTTTTATGGCATGCTAGACTAGGACATGTAAATTATAAATCTATCAAAAATATGCATAACTTAGGAATGATTTCAAAATGCAAAATGGAGAACACTCAAAAGTGTGATATTTGTGTTCAAGGGAAAATCACTTGTAAACCACACAATTCTGTTTCATTAAGAACATCTGAATTATTAGGACTTATACATTCTGATGTGTCTGATTTACATAGTACAATCTCTCGTGGCGGAAATAAGTATTTCGTGACTTTTATAGATGATTATTCAAAATATGCTTATGTTTACTTACTTAAAAGCAAAGATGAAGTATTGAGCAAATTTCTAATCTATAAAGCAGAAGTTGAGAATCAATTGGATCATAAAATTAAAGTCCTACGTTCCGATAGAGGAAGTGAATACCAAGTTACTAAATTAGCGAAATTCTGGGAAACTAATGGTATAATTCACGAGTTTACACCACCATATTCACCCGAATCAAATGGTGTCGTTGAAAGGAAAAATAGGACTTTAATTGAAATGGTAAATTGCATGTTGATCAGTTCCGGATTACCTGATTATTGGTGGGGTGAGGCACTTCTAAGTGCCTGCTATATTTTAAACAGAATTCCTATGAAAAGAATTAGCAAGACTCCATATGAATCATGGTTCAATCGAAAACCAAATCTCAGTCGTCTCAAGGTATGGGGATGTCTTGCATATGTGAGAAAACCAAACCCTGAGATTACTAAGTTAGGAAATAAAACCTATAAATGTGTCTTTATTGGATTCTCTAGAAATAGTACTGCATATAGATTTCTGAAACTAGAATCAAATGACATATTTGAATCCGTAGATGCTGAATTTTTTGAACATTTATACAAGTCTTCATTTTTACCTCAAATTGAAAATAACCCTACTCATAACTCAACCAAGAGAGCTCATGCAGAATCCTTGGATAGTATTGCTATTAGAAAAAGTAAAAGGCAAAGGAAAGAAAAATCATTTGGTTCTGATTTTGTAACATACTTAGTGGAAGGTGATGTAAATAACATTACACACCAAACTAAGTTTTCTCAAAATGATGATAGTGAGCCTGTAACTTTTCAGAAGCTATGACTTCGAGAGATGCTGTTTTCTGGAAAGAAGCAGTTAATGATGAAATGAGATCCATTATGATAAATCAAACATGAAAATTGGTTGATCTACCTCATGGTTCCAAACCAATTGGATGTAAATGGATTTTCAAACGGAAACTTAATACAGACGGCTCTATAAATAAATACAAAGCTAGATTAGTAGCTAAAGGTTTCAAACAACGCCATGATATAGACTACTTTGACACATATGCTCCCGTGGCAAGGATATCATCTATCCGTGTGTTATTATCGCTTGCATCAATTCACAAATTAGTTGTTCATCAAATGGACGTAAAAACGGCTTTCCTAAATGGTGATTTAGAAGAAGAGATATATATGGAGCAACCAACGGTTTTGTTTTACCTGGGCAAGAAAAGAAAGTCCGTAAATTAGTAAAGTCGTTGTATGGACTAAAACAAGCACCCATGCAGTGGCATGAAAAGTTCAATGGAGTAATGTTATCTAATGGTTTCAAGGTTAATGAAGCAGATAAATGTATTTATTCAAAATATACGAATAACATGTGCATTTTGGTTTGCTTATACGTTGATGATATGCTCATATTTGGTTCTAATATGGAATGTGTAAATGAAACGAAACAATTTCTAGAATCTAATTTTGATATGAAGGATTTAGGAGAAGCTCATGTGATTTTAGGAATCAAGTTGATGAGAAAAGATGGAAATGTATTATTATCTCAATCTCACTATATCAAAGAAATCCTTAAAAGATATGTTTATTTAGAACATAATGCAGTTTCTACCCCTATAGATCCTAATATTAAGTTGATGAAGAATACTGGTCGATGTTATGATCAAATGCAATATGCCAGTGTGATTGGAAGTCTTATGTATGCCATGCACTGCACAAGACCGGATATAGCATATGCAGTTGGTTTGTTATGTCGTTTTACTAGTAATCCAGGTAAAAAACATTGGAATGCAATTTCAAGAATTCTTAAATATCTGAAGGGAACTATTAACTACGGATTGCATTATCAAGGATATCCAACTGTACTTGAAGGTTACAGTGATGCAAGTTGGAATAACATTGAATCAAATTCAAAATCTACTACTGGTTGGATTTTTACATTGGCAGGTGCGGCTATATCATGGTGTTCTAAGAAACAATCATGTATATCAGATTCAACCATGTTGGCAGAATTTATTGCTTTAGCTGATGCAAGCAAAGAAGCTGACTGGTTGAGAAATCTATTGATAGATGTTCCCATTTGGGACAAGCCATCTCCAGCTGTGATGATTTATTGTGACAACAAAGCTACTTTGTATAAGGTAGCAAACAAGACTTACAACGGTAAGCAGCGACATATCAGTCTTAGACATCAGTCTATACGTAGTTTACTCAAGCAAGGAGTAATTACAATTGACTATGTAGAGACGAAAAACAATTTAGCAGATCCTTTGACGAAAGGACTCGCTAGAGATTTGATAACAAAAACATCAAAAGGAATGGGGTTAAGGTCTATGTGATTATAGTTACTTAACAGGAAATAGTTACTTAACAGGAACCCAACTTATGTTTTGAAATACAAACAAAGTTCAAAGGGTACTAACAAGTTAAAGAATAACATAGAAGAGATATTAGAGTATTCATTTAAACCCTTTCTCAAAATCTCTAATGTGGAAATTCTGCATGTAAGAGGCTGGATTTAGTTCCTTAATAAATTCAACTATGAGAGTAAGTGACTCGCAGAATCACTTTGAGGGAATTTACCTATATGAGTGTGGAAATCAGGCCGTTTTCTATGAGATCTTATAGACCATCTCTAGAGCATTCACGAAATCGGGATATTACGCATGGCCAGTAATGCGTTGGAACAAAATAAGACAAATATTTTGAATGAATAATAGTATGTGTGATGACTCTGGTTGGTTTTATAAGGGTCCTTGTTTCAAGACTCGTTCACCATAGTACCCTAACTAAACCTTGAGTTGTTTACGCTAAGTGGAAGTTCAAAGTCAAAAGCTACTTTCATTTATGTGCTATTTATTCTTGATGATGCATTATTTTGAACTACGATGGCTTGATACTGAAAGGGTACGTAGGCAATCACTTTGGTGGTGCAGCCAATTCAACGTTTTATCCTATTTATTTATTTTTATTTTACTATCTAAAATTTTGAAAATGGGGGGGAATTGTTAGAATATTTTCATAAATTTATTTTCATATTTTCAGAATCTTCCGAAACCCCATGACTATTCGCGAGTGGACGCTTTGGTTCATGAACGGATGCATGCGGCAGTTCAGAGAAGAAGTGTTGTTTGACTAAGAGTCATGATCGTTCAGAATTGTCACCACATTATCTATAAATAGAAGTGCATCATCAGATTCAAAGGTGTCTTGAATTAACTTGTTTTCTCCATTGTATCCTGAAAGAGATCGAGAAACATCTCTTAAAAGATAGCGTTTACAAAACGTGCCTTGGAGTCAATCAAAATCCTTTATATTATTTTTTCTGTAATTCTTCAACATACATCACAGGTGAACTATGAGTCTATCTATGGACTGGAAGATGCAGCAATGACAGAAATGTTCAGAACCCTTAGAGAACATTGGACTTCTTCTATTTGTCAGTCTTCCGATCATCATTTATAAAGACACCTTGTTGGATTTCTATGCCCAGGCATCAGCCATGAATGAAAAGTAGATCTCATACTCTTTTCATGGGCAAGCATAATTGTTTGATGAAGCTATGTTTGCTTATACATTCTCTTTGCCCACTGAAGGACAATCAGACTTCTACAAGCTTTCTCCTTAAATATTTCTCTGATGAAGAACACAAGTTTTCTTTCTCTAATGTTGGCATTTCTATTTCTTGCAAGAATAAGGAGATGAAAATGGAATATCAAGTTCTCGTGTACATTATCTCAAAGGCTCTACTAGTAAAGGCTAGATCCTTTGATGCCAACACCAAAGAAACGTTTCTGGTGATGCCACAGTCACAATCAACTGGTCATCTGTTCTTTATAATATTTTGTTGGACATGATTACCAAAAAAAAAATATTAGTTTTGTTTTTCAGATCAACAAAATTCTCTAATTCTTAGGGTATCTCCAACCCTGCGCCAAAATGGCGTTTTCACGCCATTTTGGCGCAGGGGCCTTCTCCAATGGGAGCTGTGCTATTTCCAAAATAGCGCAGCTCCCATTCCCTCTGCGCCATATTTGGCGCAGAAGGAAATTGGCGCAGGGAAAGTTTATTTTTTTATTTTTTTTAATTTTTTTAATGTTTTTTAATTAATATAAATATGTATTAAATATTTTTAATAATAATATTATATAATTGATGATTAAAATTAAATCGACTTGATATAAAATATAATTTATACTAAAAATTAAAACACAAAAAAATTAATTATAATTATATTAGAAAATTTATAAAAATATTTCTAGTTTTTTTTATTTTTGACATTTTTAACTCTCGTAATTATATTGTTAAATTTATAAATAAATAATAAACAAAAAGAATATTCTAGGAATATACTTTTTAGTGTAAGATTTGAAGTAAATGGGTTGGAGATGAATGTTATATTTGGTGCAAAAACTGCACTATTTTGGTGCAAAAACTGCACCAAAATAGATTTATGGGTTGGAGATAGCCTTAGAGTTCCTGTCTATGCAGCACAAGACTGGATCAAAACCAAAATTTGGATGATGCTAATTTTCTTCTCCTCCAACCCAAAATTTCCCTCATTTCTAGTGCTGCTATCAAAAAGGAAATTGGAGAGGCTCAAGCATCAGTCACCAAGAATAAATCTAAGAGGAAGCTGGTTTTGGCCAGTGATTCGGAGAAAACATCCTCTGTAGACTTTGATGCCTTACCAATCATCTTGTCACTCAAGAAAAAGCCTAGGACTTCAAAGACTAAATTTTCAAATAAGACTATTTCTATTGCATCATTTTCTATTGCTTCTACTGATATATTATTAGTCATTCAAGTCTTTATTGAATCAGAACAACCAATTAAAGCTCAACCGATAAGTAGTACAGAGCTAGTTCTTCCTCAGCTCCAATTATTGCTCCTAGACTTAAAGGAGTAATTATTCAAGAACCTCTGCCATAAGGGCATCTCCAACCCTTGCACCAAAATGGTGTTTCACGCCATTTTGGTGCAAGGGTTGTCCTCCAACAGAGCTGCGCTATTAAAATAGCGCAGCTCCATTTCCCCTCTGCGCCAAATTTGGCGTTGAGCGCAGAGCTCTCTGTTTTTTATTTTTTTTTGTTTTTTTAATTATAAATATTAATATTAAAAATTGTAAATATTATTTATATAATAATAATATATTATTTTAATAATTAGATATTTTTAAATAATAATATATTAAATAATATATTTAAAATTTAAAATAATTAAATAAATCAAATAAAAAAGAATATTCTAAGAATATACTTTTTAGTTTAAGATTTGAAGTAAATGGGTTGGAGATGGACGTTGTATTTGGTGCAAAAATCGTACTATTTTAGTGCAGAATTTACACCAAAATAGATTTTTGGGTTGGAGATGGCCTAATATACTCGATATGGGTTAGACAGTCCCTCTGTTTCATGTAAAGAAAAGGGTAAGTTGACTGCTCACACCACTACTAAAGAAAAAAACAAAGACTATATTCCGAAATCCTCTGCTCAAACTTAAATTGATCTTCACATGGAAGAAATAGAGAATTATGTTGACCACGATATCAAATATTTGGATGAGTTGTTGAAGTTTAGGACTGTCACCAGATTCTCCGTTTTTATAAGAACCCGAAGAAGCTGAATAATGTTGTCAAACTTGAAGCCTTGGTTTTCCCATAGGACAAAACAAATATTGTTGTCAGGACCATGAAACGGAGAGCCTGTCTACTAGAAAAATTGAAGGTGACAAAGCTCAGTGAGACTCTAATTGATCTCAAAGCCAATTATGACTATCAGAGTCTACTGCTTGTAATGATGTTGCAAAGATTCAGCAGTTAAGTAATGATTGATCTATCTTACTGATGGGGTAATTGTTATGGAATTTGAGTTTGCAACTAACATAGTTATTCAGATTCCTGATCAAATGGTTGTTAAATTTACAATAATATAGGAACGTGATCAATCTCCTCCACGAGATATTGCATCCAGTGCTCATGTACCTTCGCCAGCTGTTGTTGTTCAACCTCAGTAACCTTCCTCTTTATTTTCAGCTAGATACTTGATTTTTTCAAATGTCGAAGATGCGGTTAACTCAAATTTTGAAGTAGCAATTTTGATTGAAGATATGGCTACTGATCTTTAGCAGAATCAGTAGATTGTTGAGCCAGTGTCTGCACCTCATTTGCCTCATTCTCTAAAACCAATTCACATAGAGGCTTCAAAGACTACTATATGTCAGTTTTCTAGTAGTCTATCAAACTCCATTGCAAAAGGAATTGATTACCACTGAAACCATTTCTGCTGAACTTTCTGTTCAACATACTACAACAAATGATGACACTGCCATGGCTGAGGACCCCAAACGCTGATCGAACATTAACTATTTTTACATGTGTTCCTCAGATATATATTGAAATGTATGTGCCAAATAAAGGACCTTTGTTGAATCACATATTTTTATTCATCCTGATGACACAGCAGAAGCCAGAGTAGCTAGATTTCAGTAAACCGTGAACCACTTTGCTCAAAATCAGATAAATGAAGCTCTTACCCAGAATTTGATGATATTATTTCTGAGGAATCCAAACTAGAAGTTCTTGCTATCATGAGAAGATATCTTGAATTCTTGATTAAGGATACTTAGTATAAAGTTACTTATTCAAATAACAGCGTGGAGCTTTTCAAGGCAAGAATCGTGGGACATGTGGGACTTATTCAGATCGATATACTTTCTCTCTATAGGTCTTTTGTTCAATTTAAAACAGAAAATAATGAATCCTAGTAATCTTATGGGAAAGCAGAATGTTCTGGTGGAATATTAGAAGTTAAGCCATCAGAAGCTAGCGACAAATCAGCAGAAAAGCTACAAAAAACTTTCTGATAAGATTGATCATGCCCAGAAATCTTTCACTTGTTGAAATTTTTGCATTTATTAAAGAATTTGATGCTAAAAAAAAAAAGCCAACGAGTTCAAATGCTACCAGAGATATTAATCCGAATCCAGAACGGTTGAATTATTTTTGAATAATCTATGTACTCTTGATTGATTCTTAAATGAATGGATTGAAGCATTTGAATCATATATTTGCTCAATGTTGATATCAGCAAAAAGGGAGAAACTGTTGGAACATTTAAGTTTTGATGATTTGCAAACTTAGTAGCCGATAAAATTCAGAAGACCAATCGTTCACTTCTGATATGGAAAATATGGTCTATCAAATTAAATGAATAAGCACTACTGAATATCGATAGTGATCATTTATGAGCATTCAATTTATCCTCGTACTTAATAGAGCATAAAATCATCATATTGAACATTCAGAATGCTCAGCACTTTATTTAAGGAAAACAATTTCTGACTAATTTGATAGACCTTGTCAAATATTTAAATCCGTCTTCTACTTTTGGAGCAGATCAAATTATTTGACATATTAGACAAGTGCAGTAATTATCATCACTCAACCAAGTTATAGCAGTTCAAATTCAAACTTCTAAATTCAAACTTCTAAAGATCAACTATATAAGGCTATTTCTTATCTTCAGCAAGATATACACTTACGCGTGATCATTTTCTTACAACTTAGAATCATTGCTCAAATTATCAGAAGCACACTCTCAAGTTCGTATCAGATCTTATCAGAGATCATCTTGTGCTACTTCGTACTCATTATAATCTTACTTGTGTTTAATTATTTGAGTAAGTCATTGTAACTAATAGAAAGAGTCTTTCTGTTCAATAGCCTGTTTTTATTGTGAAAATAGTTTTTACTAAGATTTTTGGTAAGTAGTTTAATTCCTATTAAAGTGAGTGTTTATAAAAGCTGTAAATATCAAATTATTTTAGTGGGTACCTTCTGGAAACAGAAGAGGATAACGTAGAAGGAATTCATTTTTTAAATTTCTAGAAACAAGTATTATGTTCTTATTGTTACTATCATTAGTGTTTACAAGGTTCGATAGCCTTATTATCCTTTACAAATTGGCTACTTATATTTGAAGTTCGAGATTATATTTCTACTAATAACACCAGTGGAGGTCACCAGTTCATTGAAAAGAAGAAATATCTTTGTTCTTTATTCACCCTCTCTATAGCACATCCCAATCCTAACAGTTATAGAGTTGGAATTGGCATGTATGATTCTCCTGAATGCCAGTCGAATTCGGTTTTTGTGCGAAGCTAGTGGAAGTTTCTCTAGTCATTATCGATACCTCCAAAGATTCATATATATTGGTTGATATTTTATAATGACATTGTCCTTATTGAAGAAATTCTTAGAAAACACCATATTCCATTACATGAGTTCTACCCTTTACGCCATTATTCTGAGGACTCAACTTCTTATGCTCTATTGCACTGTATGGCAATAAGGAAATTCAGGATAGAGAATGAAGCATGGAACAATTTGAAGAAAAACAAATGATATGATTCAAATGAGGTAAGTTTTCAGGTCATGGAATTATCCAGCAGATCTCAGGTGGAAGAATTCTTTTGTCATGTGTGGATGGTTGGGGCGAAAGGTGTCGAAGGGTACATAATGGGGAGGATCGTAACCATCAAGTTCCATCTAACGGAGTGGCTGGATTCTTGGATGAATACAAGACAAGAAAAGACGGACATCATGAAATTGAGTTCTAAGTCTTTTTTGGCTTTGCCATCTAAATGACAAGTCCTACTAGCTGGTCACCTTTGCATTGATGTGGATGCTAATGTACCAGAGCTGGGTGATCAATGTGATGTCAGAGCGGTGGTTTGAACTCATGAGGGTCAAACAGTGGCAGCATTTGGTCGTGCTCTCCCGAAGCAAGATTATATTATCTAATGGAAAATATTTAAAACGTCTACTACTTAAAATACTACTGAAATTGTTTTTTTATAGGTTATGACCGAAATTACACATACTCATAAACATAAAAATAAGTTAATCATGCGTTATAAAATTCATCCAATCACTGAATAAAATAATTGTAGTTACACAAAATCTTAAAATGTGACTTCATCAAGGAGTTACTGTTTAAAAATGAACACCATCAATATCTATAATTCTGACAATCACCAGAGCATAAAAATCATGAACATGTGAAACTACTGTTTAAAACCCCTGACTCCTAATCATAATATGCAGAAGAAATGCAAGGTACTCGGGTTATCAAGTGCATCCCCAGCTTTGCCTACTCAGTCTTCAGTGCCTCGAGTCTCCACATCCTCATGATCATCTGCATCAATCACACCTAATTAGTCTAAAAACTCAACACACATGAACCGTAATAACAAGTACATTTACATATCAAGCAACAGTAAAAAGTACTCTAATTAAAATAAGTTTCATGATCTTCAAAAGTATAAACATAAGAGTAAACATATTCATTTCAAATCATGTCATATCGTATCATCATATACGTGTTCATTTTTCCTTATTGAACTCAAATCATTAGTTGTAACTTTTGTATCAGCTCTAAGTCAATGGATCCATCTACGTATAACCACGGTACATGGCAGAGGGGATATCAGCAACATTTTTACCAATCCACTGAGCCTTGGCCTTACATGTTCGTGTTCGTGTTCATATTAGTCACAACCAACTCACCTCCTTCAAAACATGTCATCATATTCATCACTTGTAAAATTCATGCATATGCATACTTTTTCTTAAACCAAGCATGCAACGTGTTTCTAACATTAACATAAAAATCCATGTTCAACATCAATGTATACAATTTAAATATGCATAAACAGTTGTCAGGGCAGTGCCAAGACTGCTAACATAACTCGATTGCAAAATATGACCAATTCCCAATCACATTTATCAAACAAGTTAAAAACATATTTGTAACCCTTTCTTAGATGTAAATCGAGCCCATATTTTTACTTCTATAATCCAATTAAGACTTAGACTGGAGTCCCGATTTTAACCCAAATTTTAACCATAGTTCAGAGACTTCCAACAAAACCCCATATGACCCAATCAATCAATAACCTCGGACACATTGACATATCAACACCCAAAACGAACCATGCTCATCAAAATCATTAACCCTCAAGTACAGGACTAGAGCCTAGGCGCATGCATCAGTGTTGAGGCGCTAAAAGAGTCGAAGCTCAAGCGCCGCAGCGCCATATCTCTTGGGAAGAAGCCTAAATTTCAACCTCGAAGCCAAACCTTCCTATGCTCACTTTGCCCGGACTAGGCTCGAACCAACCTATCCTAGACCACAACCAAACCTTCATGTACTGCCCTACCAACCCGTACGCCCCCAAAACCGAGCCAAAAACAATAAATTTCGATCGGCCTCATACCAACCCAATCCACCTCTGAACCTAGCGCTAAACATCAACAACCAGACGTGATTTGAGTCCTCTAACCCTTGATCCTGGCAGCCCCTTGCAAGACATGTCAGAAAACGATATCTACCTGAAAGCAAAAATCATATACATGAAGAAAAACATGTAAATACCGAGACGAATCATTCGATCCGACGTGTATCATGCATAATCACTCCAAAACATGTATTATGGTGTGAAAGATGAAAGTAAATGAATCGGTCGTGCTTTTATATAAAACGCTCAAAAATTCAAACCGACGAAGTGAGGGACGAGCACCGGAGAAACAGGACAAGCTTCTACCGAAATTTTCTTGCAAGGAGGAAAACCAAAGCTACTGCTAATGTTTGAGAGGTGGGCAGCCAAGAGAGGGGAGGTGGGGATAGGGTTTAGTGAGTGAAATTTTGCTTAATAATAAATTAGGATAATGGGCCTAGTTTTAAAATATTAAAGTGTAGAGATCTAGGCCCAAAAGCCCAAAAACAAGCCCATTAGGCCCAATGACACGTACATAAAATATTTCGTTTAGGTAAGTTTTTTAAAATATTGCTCGAACCCTCAAAAAGGTCCTCTTTTTTGTTAAAAATCGCCTACCGGTTTAAAATATGGCTCGATACGTAAAAATACCTTAAAAGGCCCATTTTCTAAAATTCAATATAATTCACCATGTATTAAATAATTGAAGGTAATTAATTAAATAAAACATTTTCCTTAACTGTCCTCGACCTCCGTTCCTCATTCGCGCGTAAAGTACTGCTAAAAGCCCGTATAAATGAAATCTAGTAACTCATGAAATAAAAGCATATAATCATGTCCTAATCGTATTAATGCATTGAAAATAATAACTCAACATTTTAAATAAAACCCTAGATTTGCATGCAGTCAGATTACGTCGTTCGAATTTCTAGACCTTACAATTCCCCCCTCCCCTCCTTAAATTGGATTTCGTTCTCGAAATTTAAAACTTACGGAAAAGCTCTGGGTAGCGACTCCTCATTCTCGACTCGGTATCCCAAGTAGCTTCCTTATCGGAAAGATTCAGCCACTTGACTTTGACAATTCTGATCACCTTGTTCTGGAGTCTCCTCTCCTATCTGTCCAAAATCTGGGCAGGTCTTTCCTAGAAAGACATGTTCGGTGTCAACTGTAGAGGCTCATAATTCAGCACATGCGAAGGATTCGACATGTACTTTCACAGCATCGAGACGTGAAACACGTTATGAACTCCCACCAGGTTCGGCGGTAATGCAACTCTGTAAGCTAGTGTCCCAACTCTCTCGAAAATCTCAAATGGTCCTATAAATCTAGAAGCGAGTTTGCCTTTCTTGTCAAATCTAATTGCACCCTTCATTGGTGCAACTTTCACAAAAACGTGGTCACCCACTGCAGACTCTAAATCTCTGCGCTGTTTATCTGCATAACTCTTCTTTGGCTCTGAGCAGTCTTCATCCTATCTCGGATCTTGACTACTAGCTCTGCAGTCAGTCTCACAATATCTGGACCCGACTCTGCTATTTCACCTACCTCATCCCAATAGACAGGTGATCTACACTTTCTCTCGTAAAGTGCCTTGTATGGAGCCATACCAATAGATGCTTGATAGCTGTTGTTGTATGTGAACTCCACAAGAGGTATCTTCGGCTCCCAGCTGCCCTGGAAGTCGATCATGCAAGCCCTGAGTAGATCCTCTAAGATCTGAATCACTCTCTCAGACTGACCTTCGGTCTGAGGATGGAAAGCCATACTAAATAGCAACTTGGTACCCAATTCCTAATGCAGACTCTTCTAGAATGCAGATGTAAACCTCGGATCCCTATCTGACACAATGGACACTGGAATCCCATGCAATCTGACTATCTCTTTAATTTACAACTCTGCATACTGAGTCGTGGTGAAATTATTCTTGATCGGTAGAAAATGTGCTGATTTAGTGAGCTGATCGAATATCACCCAAATGACATTATATCATCCAACTGTCCTCAGTAGCCCTGTCACAAAATCCGTAGTGATGTTCTCCCATTTCCACTCGGGAATAGGGAGCGGTCTCAGATTTATTGCGGGTCTCTGATGCTTTGCCTTAACCTGCTGACATGTCAAGCATTCAGACACAAAGCGTAAAATATCTCGCTTCATGTCCGGCCACCAATACAAGATTTGCAGATCCTTGTATATTTTCGTACTCTCTGGGTGAATAGAGTATGGGGTGTTGTGGGCTTCCTTCATAATGTCTTCTCTCAGTGAATCACCACTAGGAACCCACAGTCTGTAGCGATATCGGACTACACTATCCTTGATAGAATGCAATTTCAAACCCTTGGACTCATCCCACAGTCTCAATTTTTGTAATTGCTCATCAGAAGGCTGACCTGCTCGAATCCTGTCCTTCAGCGTCGACTGTACTGTCAGGGTAGAAAGAATAAGAGCATCGCTCCTAGCATAAAATGCAAGATAAAATATCGGAATCTCTACCTGCAAGAGTATCTGAACTGACAACTGAGCAATCACTGCAGTCTTCCTACTTAATGCGTCGGCTACAACATTAGCCTTACCTGGATGGTAGCTAATGTCACAGTCATAGTCCTTTACCAGCTCTAACCATCTCCGCTGTCTCATATTCAGCTCTTTCTGTGTGAAGAAGTATTTCAAACTCTTGTGATATGTGAAAATCTTGCACTTCTCTCCATACAGATAGTTTCTCCAAATCTTCAGAGCGAATAATATTGCTGCTAGCTCGAGGTCATGAGTCGGTTAATTCTTCTTATGAACCTTCAGCTGTCTGGACGCGTAGGATATCACTCTATCATGTTGCATCAGAACTGCGCCCAACCCAAGCTTCAAAGCATCCGTGTATAGCACATACTCTCCTTATCCTGATGGCATCGCTAGAATTGCCGCTGAAGTCAATGCTTACTGCAGCTTCTCAAAATTCTCCTGACATTCTAGTCCCCAAATGAATTTGGCATTTTTCTTTGTCAAAGCGGTCATGAGTACTGCCATAGAAGAAAAGCCATGTATGAACAGTACCTAGCTAGACCCAAGAAAATACGGATCTCGGTCACACTCTTAGGCACTGTCCAATCTCTGACTACCTCAACCTTGCTGGGGTCAACCTCGACTCCATCCCTGGAAATAATGTGGCCTAAGAATGCCACCCTGTCGAGCCAAAAATCGCACTTGCTGAACTTGACATATAATTGTTTATCCTTCAAAGTCTGCAGTGTGGTTCTCAAGTGTTGAATGTGCTCCTCTATGCTCTTCGAATAAATCAGTATGTCATCTATAAAAACTATGACGAACTTATCCAAATATGGCTGAAACACATGATTCATGAGATCTATGAAGATCGCTGGCGCGTTAGTCAAACCGAAGGGCATCACCATGAACTAGTAATGCCCATAACGCGTCCTGAAATCTGTCTTTTGCACATCATACTCTCTCACCTTCAGCTGGTGATATCCTGATCGAAGGTCTATCTTTGAAAACACTGAAACTCTCTGAAGCTGATCAAATAAGTCTTCGATCCTAGGCAGATGATAATTGTTCTTAACTGTGACTATGTTCATCTCTCTATAATTGATGCAGAGTGGCATGCTACCGTCTTTCTTCTTCACAAACAGTATTGGTGTGTCCCATGGAGAAAAATTCGAGCGAATAAAACCATTGTCCAGCAAATCCTGAATCTGATCTTTCAATTATTTCATCTTAGCAAGTGCTAGACGATAGAATATCTTAGAAATCGGCATTGTTCCCAGCATCAGCTGAATAGAGAAGTCCACCTCTCGGTCTGGTGAAATGCCTGAAACATCCTCCGGAAAGACACTGGGAAAACCTCTGACCACCTCGACATCCTATAGCCTCTGACTGACTGGCTCAGATACTGACACAATACTCGCCAGAAATGCTTGGCAGCCTCTCTTCATCAGTTTCTCGCACAAATACAAGAAATGATGTGCGGCATCTGCTTGTTCCTTGCTACCTTAAAAATAAAAGAATTCCCGCTGGGCGGTCGAACAGATATTGACCTTTGTAGGAAATCTATCAAAGCTCCATTCGACAAAAGCAAGTCCTTGCCCAGAATGATGTCAAATTCAGGTATCGATAGCATGATCATATATGCCTGAATAGCATTCTTCTGCAATCGGAGATCTAAATTCTTCACTATCCTCGAAGTAAACATCTGATCTCCGGAAGAAATCGAAACTTTGAAGCCCAAATCCATAGCCTCTGGTACAATTCCTAGTCGCTTGACAAAAGTCTCGGATATAAAAGAATGTGTAGCTCCTGAATCTAGCAGTGTATAGCTGGCTACACCTGAAATAAATATCCTTCATGCGACAAAATATCTCACCTAATCCGATCAAGCCTAATAAATTCAAGAAACTCTATCGATAAACCCATAATTCTCGAAAATCCACAATTTAACCAACCAAAATTCTTAAATTAATCAATCAACCCTTAAATCCATCTAATTAGAGCATGCAACCTATTTTATTTAAAGTTCTTGGTTCCAAAAGTAGTTATACTATCCAACTTAACATTTCATGCAATCAAGGCAAATTTTAAAAGAACTGCTGAGAAAATAGGTTATCGGTGATCAAAGTCGAGTCGAGCTCTGCTTCTGCCTCCTCGGAATGCATGACGTAGGCCCTACCAATATTAGGCCCCTTGTTCCTTGGGCAGTCTACAGCTTTGTGGCTCTCTTCTTTGAAGATGAAGCACTTAAACATCCCCCACATGCATTTACCGTAATGAAAAAGGTTGCACTGATTGCAAAGCTTCCTCTCCACTTATCTCGGGGCACCTAGATTCTGAGGGGGTTTCTGCTGTCCCGGCTTCTTAAACTGTCCTTGGGGCTTCTGCTGTCCCTGCTGTCTTGGAGGCCCTGGAACTGCTTCTTGCTGGGGTATGAGCTCTGCTGTGCTTGATGCCTCATCCTCTGCATCTCTATATCAATATCTCTCAAAGCCTACTATGCCTGAAAGGCACAAGCAGTAGCAGCATCATAACTCGCCGGCCTCATCAGCATAACATTCCGACGAATGGTCGGTCTGATGCCATCCATGAAGTGCCTCAACTTCTCCACAATATCCCTAGCTATAATGGGCACAAAGTGAAAACTCCTGTCGAACTTCCGGATGAACTCTGCAATAGACGAGGCCCCCCCCCCCCCCCGTCGGAGACACATGAACTCTTGGGTCAGACGCCCCCTGACATCTGCAGGAAAGTACTTATTGTAGAAGAGATCACTAAACTGGTTCCAAGTGAGAGTAGCCAGATTCACCTCATGTGCTGCTCCCTCCCACCAAAGAGATGCATCATCTCTCAGCATATACGTGGAATATCTTACCCTGTCCACATCTCTCATATCCAAGTACTGAAATTTCAACTTGAGTGATCGAATCCACCCCTCTGCCACAAGCGGGTCAATGGTGCCACCAAACTCCTTTGGGTTGAGCCTCCTGAACTGCTCATATATGTCCACCTGAGGTCTAGGAGCCTGCTCCACCAAATGTACAATCCCCTCCAAAACTCGAGTAACGGGATCTCCTGGTGGTGATGGTGGAAAAGCTCTGTCACCTCCAGGATTTTCATCCTACCTATCTATACTGGAGCTCTTCTGGGATGCATAATATCTGAATACAATCCAAATTCTAAACGTAACCAACATGCAATTCAATCTAGCTTTTAAATCATTAAACCTTAAAACATGTAAGCACCTCGATAAGTACTGTAAAACATATATCATGTATACGTACAGGTGATAGCGTTACAAACATTCAAAACATTTAAAGTATGTAAACTTACAGACTCGAGGCTTGACGAATGAGCTTCTAAAGCTGGCGGTGGCACAAACCCTCTACAAGAACCCTTGCTCTGATACCAACTGAAACGTCTGCAACTTAAAATACTATATAATTTTTTTAAAAAAAATCTATGATAGAAAATACACACAATCATAAACATAAAAATAAGTTAATCATGCATTTTAAAAGTCATCCAATCACTAAATAAAATAACTGCAGTTACACAAAATCTTAAAATGTGACTTCATCAAGGAGTTACTGTTTAAAAATAAAAAAACATCGAATATTCATAATTCTGACAATCACCAGAGCATAAAAATCATGAATATGTGAAACTACTGTTTAAAACCCTTGACTCCTAATCATAATATGCAGAAGAAATGCAAGTTCCTCGGGTTATCAAGTTCGTCTACTCAATCTTCAGCGCCTCCAGTCTCCACATCCTTATGATCACCTGCATCAATCACACATAGTGAGTCTAAAGACTCAACACACATGAACAGTAATAACAAGTACATGTACATATCAAGTAACAGTGAAAAGTATTGTAATTAAAATAAGTTTCATGATCTTCAAAAGTATAAACATAAGCGTAAACATATTCATTTCAAATCATGTCATATCCTTTCACCATATACGTGTTCATTTTTCATTATCGAACTCAGATCATTAGTTGTGACTTTTGTATCAGCTCTAAGTTGATGGATCCATCTACGTATAACTGCATTACCCGGCGGTGGGGACATCAACGACTGTTTTACCCATCCACTGAGCCTTGGCCTTACATGTTCGTGTTCGTATTAGTCACAACCAACTCACTTCTTTCAAAACATGTCATCATATTCATCACTTGTAAAATTCATGCATATACATACCTTTTCTTAAAACCAAGCATGCAACGTGTTTCTAACATTAACATAAAAATCCATGTTCAACATCCCAGTATACAATTTAAATATGCATAAACATTTTTCAGGGCACTGCTAGGACTGCTAACATAACTCAGTTGCAAAAATGACCGATTCCCAATCACACTTATCGAACGCCTTAAAAACATATTTGCAACCGTTTCTTATACGTAAAATCGAGCCCATATTTTAACTACTATAATCCAATTAAAACTTAGACCGAAGTCCGGTTTTAACCTGAATCTTAACCATAGTTCAGAGACTCCTAACCAAACCCCGTATGACTCAATTAAACCCTCAATAACCTCGGATACATTGACATATCAACACCCAAAACGAACCATACTCATCAAAATCATTAACCCTCAAGTGCAGGACTAGCGCCTAGGTGCCGGCTGAGTAGCGTTGTGGCGCTTGTAAGCGCCAAGGAGCCATACATCAGCGCTGCGGCGCTACAAGAGCCGAAGCTCTAGCGCTGCAGCGCCATACCTGCGGGGAAAAAGCCTAAATTTTCACCTCGAAGCCAAACCTTCCTACGCTCACTCGGCCTGGACTAGGCTCGAACCAACCTATCCTAGACCACAGCCAAACCTTCCTGCACTACCATAGCCATGACCTTCAACCCCATGCTCTCGAATACACGTGAACCACCCGTACGCCCCCCAAACTTACCCACAAACAAGAAATTTCGATCTGCCTCATACCAACCCAATCGACCTCTGAACCTAGCGCTTAACATCAAAAACCAGACGTGATTTGAGTCCTCTAACCCTCGATCCTGGCAGCCCCTTGCAAGACATGTCAAAAACGAAATATACATGAAAGCAAAAATCATATACATGAAGAAAAACGTGTAAATACCGAGCTGAATCATTTGATCCGATATGTATCATGCATAGTCACTCAAAAACATGTATTATGGTGTGAAAGACGATAAAGTAAAGGAATCGAGCGTGCCTTGATATAAAACGCTCAAAAATTCAAAGCGACGAAGCGAGGGACGAGCACCGGAGAGACGGGACAAGATTCTACTGAAATTTTCTTGCAATGAGGAAAACCAAAGCTGTGCTAATGTTTGAGAGGTGGGTGGCCGAGAGAGAAGAGGTGGGGGTAGGGTTTAGGGAGTGAAATTTGCTTAATAAGTAATTAGGATAATGGGCCTAGTTTTAAAATATTAAAGTGTAGAGATCTAGGCCCAAAAGCCCAAAAACAATCCCATTAGGCCCAATGACACGTACGTAAAATATTTTGTTTAGGTAAGTTTTTAAACATATTACCCGAACCTTCAAAAAGGTCATCCGTTTTGTTAAAAATCACCTACCAGTTTAAAATATGGCTCAATGCGTAAAAATAGCTTAAAAAGGCTCATTTTCAAAAATTCAATATAAATTCACCATGTATTAAATAATTGAAGGTAATTAGTTAAATAAAACATTTTCCTTAACTGTCCCCGATCACTGTTCCTCATTCGCGCGTAAAGTACTGCTAAAAGCTCGTATAAATGAAATCTAGTAACTAATGAAATAAAAGCATATAATCATGTCCTAATCGTATTAATGCATTGAAAGTAATAACTCAGACATTTTAAATAAAACCCTAGATTTGTATGCAGTCAGGTTACGTCGTTCGTGTTGGTCCCACTTGCGGTAATTTGAGATAATAAAACTCGAAAATAAAGAATAAACTGGACACCGAGATTTACGTGGAAAACCCCTAAAATTATTAGGGTAAAAACCATGGACAAGATGAAAAGAATTTCCACTATAATATTTTGTGGTGTACAACTCACTCACTGTGTTTCCAAAGAGAACACACTCTCTTAATACAGGAGAACAAAACACCTCACAAATATTATAGAACTAAGCACTCAAATGCTATTAGATGAGAGAAAACTCGAAAAAAGGATGATTTCAGAATGAAGGGGAGAGCTCTATTTATAGAGCCCCTTGACCGTGTGAATACGCGTTAAAAACGCGTATTCATATTTCTATCTGAAATTTACGCGAAATTTCTGCCATCCCACGTTTTTCCGTCTTCAAATTATTTCGTCAAATTCATGCACCACACATTAATTGCATGTCAAATAATTCTTCTTTGATTGGCCCCATTTCTTTGCCGACATTTCTCCCACTTGGAGATTTGATTGGGAATCAAACACATCTCCACACATCCTTTCAATCTTGCCATTTCTTGCTGCTTACGTTTCCGCTAGACCACTTGAGGATCTACACCACTCACACTTATCATTGTTCACTGGCTTGGTCAGAAAATCAGCTATGTTATCCTTTGTATGGATCTTCAGCATATTCACGCTTCCTTCTTCTACTACTTCCCGCACACAGTGAAATTGTACTCCAATGTGTTTCGTCCTGAAATGATAGGCTGGATTCCTTGCGATGTGCAAGGCACTCTGACTGTCACAAAACAAAGAAACATTTTCTTGTTTGTGCCCGAACTCCTCCAATAACCTTTTAATCCATATTGCCTCCTTGCAACCTTGAGTAGCTGCCATATATTCTGCCTCTGTTGTAGATAACGCCACAACCGTCTGCAGTTTTGAAACCCAGCTTACTGCTCCCCCTGCAAGTGTAAACACATAACCAGTAGTAGATTTCCTCTTATCAGCATCACCTGCATACTCTGAATCAACATAGCCCCTGAGTGTAAAATCCGATTCTCCATAACATAATGCAGCATTCGAGGTACCCTTAATGTATCTAAGGATCCTCTTAACAGTGCTCCAATGCTCTCTTCCAGGATTCGCCATATACCAACTAACTGCTCCCACTGCGTGAGCAATGTCCGGTCTTGTACAGATCATGGCGAACATCAAACTTCTCACTGCTGATGCATATGGTACACGAGACATCTCAATCCTCTCTGCTTCACTGCTAGGATACATCTCGGAGGATAACTTGAAGTTAACAGGAAGAGGGGTCAATATTGGCTTACTATCTTGCATGTTGAAGCGTTGCAAGATTTTCTTCAAATAATTTTTCTAGGAAAACCAAATCTTTCTGTTACTTCTATCTCGGTGAACTTGCATCCCTAGAATCTTGTTTGCTGGTCCCAAGTCCTTCATATCAAATTCCCTAGCCAACTGTGCCTTCAATCCTTGGACATGATCTTTATTGGGGCCTGCTACCAACATATCGTCCACAGACAACAGCAAAATAATATAATCATCACCAGACCTCTTGAAATATGTACAAGGGTCTGCACTCAGTCTGTTGTATCTAAGGCTCATGATATAGGAATCAAATCTCTTGTACCAACACCTCGGCGCCTGTTTGAGACCGTACAGAGATTTGTTCAACCTGCAAACCAAGTTCTCTTTGCCTTTTTCCGCAAAACCTTCTGGCTGGAGCGTATAAATTTCTTCTTCAAGATCTCCATGAAGAAATGTTGTTTTCACATCTAGCTGTTCTAGATGTAGGTCAAACACCGTACACAATTCCAACACTACTCTGACTGTTGTAAGCCGAACCACAGGAGAAAATATCTCATTGAAGTCAATGCCTTCTTTCTGAGCATACCCTTTTACCACCAATCTAGCACGATACCGCTCGCTCCACTTGGTTATTGCCATCACGCTTGATCTTATAGACCCATCTGTTTCCAATGGCTTTCCTTCCTCGTGGTAATGTAACAAGATCCCAAGTTTGATTCATGTCTAATGCTTCCAATTCTTCTTGCATTGCTATCATCCACAAGGATATATCCGAGCTTTGAGTAGCTTCGTGGAAACTCGATGGCTCACCATCCTCTGATAATAGACAATATGCAATATTGCTTTCAGTGACATAATCTGAAAGCCAACCTGGTGGTCTTCTGTCTCGAGTTGACTGCCTCACATTGGAAACTTCAGACTCAACATGTTCTTGTTCTTCGTGCTCTGGTACTGCTTGACAAGAAACTTGACCTTCGTCCGTCTTATTTTCCACCTGAAATATAGTAGTTTCTGAATTCAGTGTGCCTTTATCTCCCTTTACTTTATCTTCCTTGAAGATAACATCCCTGCTGATGACAAGCTTGTGAACAGTAGGATCCCACAAGCGAAACCCCTTTACTCCATCAGCATAACCCAAGAAGATACATTTTCTGGATTTCGAATCCAACTTCGATCCTTCTTGCTCATTGTACAGAACGTACACAGGACTTCCAAATGTATGAAAATGAGAATAATATGTCGGCTTCCCAGTCCACATCTCCATCGGAGTCTTCAGATCAATCGCCACTGAAGGAGAACGATTGATAATATAACAAGCGGTTTTGACTGTTTCTGCCCAAAATGACTTGTCTAGACCCGCAGTCCTCAACATAGCTCTTGTTCTGTCCAACAAGGTCCTGTTCATCCGCTCCGCCACTCCATTCTGTTAAGGTGTGTAAGCCGTTGTGAACTGTCTTTTGATGCCTTCATGTTGACAATATGCATCAAACTCGTCACTGGTATATTCTCCTCCATTGTCAGTCCTCGAACACTTGATTTTCTTCTAAGAATCAAGTTCAACCCGCGCTTTGAAATCTTTGAAGATCTGGAAAACATCTGATTTCTTCTTGCTTGGATACACCCAACATCTCCTAGAGAAATCATCAATGAACGAGACAAAATATCTTGCTCCTCCTAGGGATACAACCGGTGCTTCCCAAACATCCAAATGAATCAGCTCCAATATGCTTTTGCTCCTGGCAGTAGAAGTGCCAAACTTTAATCTGTGTTGTTTACTGGTAACACAATGCTCACAAAAGGGTAGTGACACTTTTGTAAGTCTCGACAACATCTTCCGTTCTGAGAGAATTTTCAACCCTCGTTCTGACATATGCCTGAGTTTTCTATGCCATAACACTATTAATTCTTCTCCTGAACCATTTGATGCAACAGCTAGTTCCGCCTCTTCATGTGTTTCTCCCAAAAGTACATACAGATTTGCAGCAACTTTTTCCGCCTTCATAACCACAAGCGCGCCTTTCACAATTTTCATGATCCCGTTCTCGATACGAGTTTTGCACCCGATGTCATCCAATTGCCCCAAGGACAAAAGATTTTTCGTCAGTCCTTTCACATGTCGTACCTCCTGTATGGTGCGAATGGTGCCATCAAACATTTTAATTTTGATAGTACCGACCCCAGCGATTTCCAAGGCGTGATCATTTCCCATGAATACAGATCCTCTTGAGACTGGTTCATAATGATCAAACCATTCTTTCCGAGACGTCATGTGCCACGTCGCTCCTGAATCCATAATCCATGTGTCATAAAATTTGTGTCTGCCTTCTGCAACTGTTGTTGCTTCGCTGAATAATATTTCACCACTGCCTGAAGTACTGGCCACATTTCCTTGAGAACTCTTCTCGATACTCGTACACTCTTTCTTGAAGTGCCTTTTACCGCCACATTTAAAGCAGTAAATATTTTTCTTCTTACTTCTCGACTTTGATCTACCTCGTCTTTGGCTCCCACTGGAGTCACGGTCCATAAATCTTCCTCTTATCATCGGTAAAGCCTCCGCCTGCTTCGATGTTACCAACCTATCTTTATTATTCTTGCGCCGGCTTTCTTCTCCGAGAACCGCAGTTAAGACATCGTCGAATTTTAGAAAGCCCATAAGAATATTGTTGGTTATGTTGATGATAAGTTGATCATATGAATCTGGTAGACTTTGAAGTAGAAGCTCCGCACGTTCATTTTCCTCTATTTTATGCCCCATGGAAGTGAGTTGGGCAAATAGAGTATTTAGTGTGTTGATATGGTCGGTCATCGATGAGGATTCCGCTATCCGAAGAGTATAAAGCCTTCTCTTCAGGAAAATCATGTTGTGTAGGGACTTGACCTTGTACATCTTTGTCAGAGTATCCCAGATAACTTTGGCTGTTTTTATCTCAGAGATACTTGACAAAACTTCGTCTGCTATAGCCAAGTGTAGATTGGCAACAGCATTGTCATTCATCTCGTTCCACTTTCCATCATCTGTAATCTCCACCGGTCTATCTCCAATAGCCGCTAAGCAATTCTCCTTTCTTAAAACTGCTTGTATCTTTATTTTTCACAGCATAAAATTGCTTCCGTTGAACTTTGCTATCTCGTATCTGCCCGCCATTATGTCTACAACAATTTAGTATACTGGACAAAATAATCCCGCCTTAAATAAAAAATCTCAAAAAATCTTTTCTGATGTGGAAGATCAGTCTAGGCTGCAACCACAGAGCATACTCAGAATTTTAAGAAATTTTAAACCAAGGCTCTGATACCACTTGTTGGTCCCACTTGCGGTAATTTGAGATAATAAAACTCGAAAATAAAGAATAAACTGGACACCGAGATTTACGTGAAAAACCCCTAAAATTATTAGGGTAAAAACCACGGACAAGATGAAAAGAATTTCCACTATAATATTTTGTGGTGTACAACTCACTCACTGTGTTTCCAAAGAGAACACACTCTCTTAATACAGGAGAACAAAACACCTCACAAATATTATAGAACTAAGCACTCAAATGCTATTAGATGAGAGAAAACTCGAAGAAGGGATGATTTCATAATGATGGGGGAGCTCTATTTATAGAGCCCCTTGACCGTGTGAATACGCGTTAAAAATGTGTATTCATATTTCTATCTGAAATTTACGCGAAATTTCCGCCAACCCACGTTTTTCCGTCTTCAAATTATTTCGTCAAATTCATGCACCACACATTAATTGTATGTCAAATAATTCTTGTTTGATTGGCCCCATTTCTTTGCCGACAGTTCGAATTTGTAGACCTTACACTATTAGCTATTAGAGAAGGGCTTTAGACCGTCCGTGAAAAAGAGTTCCATCAAGTGGTATTATCAACTTATTCACTCTTTGCAGTAGAAGCAGTTTATAGAGTCAAATGGTGATTTGAGCTATGTTGGTAAATGTGCTTCAGAAGTTAAAGATTTATCATCTGATCTGGATATAATCTCTTTTTTCCATGCTAAGAGATTGGCTACAACCGTGGCCCATTTTCTAGAAAAATATTCTTGTTCTTCCTGCACCATTTTATTGGGTGCCTGAGAATTTTTCATATTGGGTGGTATGTCTTGTAACGGATGATATTAACATCTATTAATAGATGTTACAAGTTTTCTTATAAAAGTACAAAAATTTATTTGTATAAATAAAATATTTTTTGATAGCTCGATTATTAATTTTAAAAATAGAAAAACTCTTATGAGACCAGCTCATATGTCAATTTTATGAGATAAGTCTTTTATTCGATCCGACCTATGAAAAATATTAATTTTTAACTCTATGTATGGATCAGGTTGACCCGTCTTACGAAGAGACCTACTCTTTTAAAATGTCTAAATTTGGATTTTGGTCCATCAATTTTTAAAATTTTATTTTGTTATATTAATGTATAATTTTTAGCTATTTATGTTCAATTACTGACATGACATCAGATAAATTAGTAATTTTCGATGTCATTTCACTATTTCAGATGTCACGTCAACATTTTATGGTTTTATGTTAGTATTTTTTTTTTAATGTCACGTCGACACTCCGGTAAAATATGACTGAAATCCAAAAAATCAAAGTTAGTACACTTAAATCATGTTTTGAAAATTTATTAGACAAAAACCTAAAATAGGCCAACTTATTAATGGACCAAAAAATATATGTTTTCAAGTGAGAAAATTCTCAATTTTCAACATGTTACAGTATATTGATCATTTCCTATATAATATTACAAAATTAATTATTTTTAATCTCATGTTTAGTTACAACTTTTTTTGTTTGGCAGCTTCTTGTGACAATGAATGGATCAAGGTCGAAAATCACAAAATAAATAAATCAGTCACGAATACAAGCGGGAAAAATAATGTTTATTGCAACTACATCCCCTCCCGAAACCCGACCGAACGCATTCCAAAAACATTAAAATACAATATATGCAATGATTGAATGTCTTCGCTCTCTCCCGTAAAATCCTATATGTTAAGTCTAGGCATCCCCCCACCCATTCCTCAGTTTTCAAACATATAACGTTAAAAAAACATTTTATTAATTGAAGAGATTAAGTTACAAACTAGAGAGCGAAAAGATTATATTATGTATCACTGATCAAGTTAACTTTTTTAGATTCCTTTTGTGAGACACTATTGTTCTTACTAAAACTCATAGGCTCCGTTTGATATGTGTGATGAGATAAGTAAATGATAAGTAATTAAAGTGATTAAAAAATGATATATATGAATTAATAGTATGGTGTGATAAATAACATGGTGTTTGGTATGATTTTAAAATGATGGATTAATTTTGCAAATTTTATTGTAAAGACCAAAATAGTCCAAGTGCTAATTAAATATATATTCTTAAAATAATTAGATAGATAATTAAATATTTATAATTATAATTTACAATTAATTTAAATATATTTATCAGAAATAAATGTGTGAATATGCATTTACTGTAATAATTAAAATAACAATAATATTTTGAATGTTAATGTTAAATAAAGTTTAATAATAATTACAATATTATTGTTTTTTCAAAATAATTATAAATATTCTTAAAATAATTTGATAGATAATTAAATAATTATAATTTATATTTATTAAAATTAATTTAAATCATTAAAAAAAATAAATTAAAATTTAATAAATATTTATTTTCATAACTAAATTAATTAACAAGATTACAAATTTATAAAAATTTAATTTAAGATAGATTTCTATTACAATTTATTTATTTAAAATGATTGAAAATAATAAAAATATATGAAATTAATTTAATAAAAAAATATTTTAAAAATTTAAATATTATATTAATTATTATATTTTCACTAATTTTAATTTCTATATTATATTGAAGAAGACAATTCAAGGATATTATGGTCAATATATAATCTTATCATGATCACTATTCAAGAATTATACATTATCGCACCTTTGAAGAGGGATATTTAATCACACAAATAACATGAATAGTGAGGGCTTTCAACCATAATCAAGGGCCTGCATACTAAATAAAAAATGAACCAAACGCGAGATAAGGAATGATTATTAAATAATCATTCCCTTATCATGGCTACCATACATAGCCATAGTAATTCACAGTAAGATTTTTCGACTGAAATATAAAATCCTAATCTATAAAATTGTATTTTAGTAATAATGATTTTTATGTTTTGAACACTTTTAAGAAATAAAACACTAAAAATAATTAAACTACCATGCATATTTTATACGTACGTAGATTCATGTTATCATGCGATATTAGGTCATGCTTCGTATATTAAAATGATCAACTTTGGAATCAAATAAGAATATGAATAGAATGATATGTTTATTCCATTCAAATGATTGATACCAAAAAATTGACTATGACTGAAATGAAATTATTTCCAACTGTCAAATTAAATATTTTCATAAATAAATTTCAAAAATAATAGATACTCAACATGTTTATTATTATTATTATTATTATTATTAATATTATTATTTTAATAATATTAAAAATAATATCATAAAAATAATAATATATATATTATTTATAAGTTAAATAAGGAAAATATTTTATAAATATAGAAAATGAAGAGTATAAATGAGCATTTCTCATCCAAAATTGATGAAATGACTACTCTCATGAATATGAGAATGACCATTCTTATTGGACAAATCATAATTATAAAGAATGAGACGATAATATTCATTTTATTCTGAGTCTATTCTTTTCCACCGAACACACATTTAATGTTATTATTCGGATTCATGGACTTTTACATGTTTTTATTAAAAAAAATTATTAATAATCAGTTCTATTAAATAAGTCATGTTGGTTTTCTTTTTGGGGAAACCTTCGATGCAGTACCCGAATCTTTCCAACTTTCTTTTCACTCCCTTCTTACCCAAAATACCCTTATATCCTATATTTTAAATAATTAATTTTCTCTTTGAATTAAAGGTTCATCATTCTTCCGTAAAATAAATTAAATCTTATACCTCTTTGACCGGAGTGCTACCGGGTTATATCCACTGTATTTTACGAACTGCTCCTCACAGTCCAACCACACGATCGCAACCGATGGTTACTGACGCAGATTCCTTCAGCAGCACTTGGCACAACCTTAATTCGTTTCCTAACTTAGGGTGTACAGTAGTAGATAAAATTTTTTAAAATAATACATGAGAGGGGCTGAGAGTAAAGATCTCTTTATTCAAACACAAACATTTTTATTACATTGAAACCTCCTGTAGAAGAGAAGAAACTTGTTTAGCTACTTATAGTAGCCGAACTTGAAAAACACATAAACTATAAAGATAAAATATTACAATTGGTTTTGAAAGAAATGAGGAAAATGTTCGATGATCTTCACTTCCTTCTTCATGTCTTATTTATAGAAGGCTTCTTCGGATTTGAAACTCAGATTCCAAATCTTAATAAGCCTTTACAGCTTGCACATGGACCATGTAGTGGTTGAGTGATCCATTGAGGTGGTCCCTCCATTTGAAATGTCATTTTCTAGATCATTAATCTAGAAATCAACTTCTCTTCTTCTTTTATTTCTCTACAATACCAGTAGAGATGAGCTTGTAAGGTATCCATTGAAATCTCGTCTCTTTTTTCTTTGTAATTTTTAATTATATATCAGAGAGGTTCCAGCTGATCTTTATATTTCTTGATTCTTCTCTTCGAAACTTTTAGATATGTGAAATACATACTTAAGTTTCGTTCTGGTGTGAATTCCTAGTTCCCAATCGTTCTTATTTATAGGTAAAATTTCGGGACCAGTTTTCTTGCTTTTATTCATTGGATTTCTTTTAGTCTTTTAAAGATATGGTATCCAATGTTCTTTTGTCATCTACCACCTATTATTGGTGGTCCTGTTTTTCCACTTACATAGTGGTTTTCCTTTATGCTTGTGGGTTGATCACATGTCTTCTTTTAATTTTGTCGAGGAATCTTTGGCTTTTTGTATCCTCGAGGAAAATGTGATTGTGGTCCTTCCCCACTTGTCCTTGTTTCGATAAAATGTTTCCGATCAGATCTCGGCTTAAAGCTTTTACCAAACTCCGGTTCCTTCTGATTCTGGCATTCAGGACAGATGTTTTCTGACCATCTTCTTATATGTGTCATATTACATAACTTTCGGCGAGTCTCTTTACTGGACGGTAGCTTGCTATTCTATAGAAGATTTCTTTTCTTTTCGAACAGATCTTCTGCAAAGCTTGTAGTTTTTCCTGTCATAGTGTTTAACAGGAATGATACATTTAAAGAATTTTGGTAAAACTTAAATGGAAACTTGACTTTGTCCANATTGACCTTGTCCATCTCTGTGATACAGACCCATATACCCCAAGCTCTTCTGGTAGAAATATCGTCTTCAGTAATTGAAGCTACCATGAGTGTTTCTTTTGTTAGAGGATCCTTGATAAATTTCTAAATATTTGTATCTGGCCTCCTTAACTTGATGAAATGAAAGGCTTCATGTGAACCTTTCCCTGCAGATTTTGGTGCTGCACTGAAAAAGTATAGCTCCAAAACATCTCCTCTGGACAAATAGTCATTATTCGCCCAAGTTTCATGAACAGCTTCCTGAATCCATTTGGGTAGTCCTGAAATTTCTGGAAAGCTGGGTGATGTGGTATAAACTGAGGCAAGAGCCCCGAATTCATACCAGACTTTGACCTCCTTGGGATATGAATTATGTTTCATCCATATCCTAGGATATTTCCCTGAAACATCAACCCTGTTGGTAGCTGGGTTAATGCTCATTCTCGTTTTTAATTTCTCCCAATTCCCTTGGTAAATCTGAAATGGAGAGATTGCAACTTCATTAGTACCAACCTTAGTTTTGCCTTTGTCATTACGAGGCCTAAGGTTGTTCTCTCCCTCTTCAATCCCCGAGGTGAAGGGTTGACTTGAGGACTCCAGATAAGGATCTGGGGTCTCAATTTTTGTTTCAGCCGACTCATCTGGAGATGATCCCGACTTAACACTTGTGCTAGGGGTATTTGAATCCCCTGCTCCATGTATAGAGTCCTGTACTCGAAAACTCTCCATTTGGGAAACCAATGGTTTTTCAATGCCTTGGAGGATAGGCCTTTGCATTACAGACCATAGCTGAGTGTATGCCTGTAAACATCCTGTAATTCGATCAGAGACAATTCTCTTATCAACTTGTTGTAGCCTTCCCGCAACTCTGTGTTTACGGCTAACTTGTTAAACTCGGTTTGAAGCATTTCAAGGTGTTCCCTTAAATGCCTCTGCATCTTGATAATAGCATCAATGTCAATGCTGTTCATCTCTTGTTAAAAAATCTGCAAGAATGTTTTCATGATATTTAATTATCACAATATCAAAAATGTAATTTTGACATAATGCTTGCCATCTTAATAATCTGGCTTTCTCAGGTTTAGACTCAATTATATTCCTTAAGAAAGCTTTCACCTGTGTGTTATCAACTTTCAAAATGAATTTCTTTGCAAGTAAAAATAATGACCATTTCTCAAAAGCCCTTTTTACTGCATACAATTTCTTTTCGTTGATATGTCATCTGATGGCTTCTGCATCTGAGAATAAACCACTATAATACCTGCATGGTTGTTCTCCATCTGGTGTGAGCTTAGTAAGAACTGCTGCCCACCAGTGATCACTAGCATCTGTATATAATACCAGATCATCCTCGTCTTGAGGAATAGCCATCTTTGGAAGATTCTTACAAATATCATTTAATTGGCATAGTCCCTTTGTGTGTTCCTCCGTCCATATAAATCTAGCATCTTTTTTCAATAATGGACTAAACACTTTCCTGTGTTTTGCTAGGTTTCTGATAAACATCCCCGAAAAATTAACAACTCCTAAGAAACTTTGAAGTTGCTTCTTGTCTTTGAGACTTTTTGGAAAATTCTGCACTTTTTCCACTATATGTTCTTGCAGAATAATTCCTAACTCATCGATTTCAATTCCAAGGAATTCAATCTTTCTTGTGGCAATGACTGCTTTTTTTTTTCAGATAAAAAGTCCTTCTTTTTTACAAACATTAGAGAAAATCTCCAAATATTTAACATGTTCATTCGTATCTTTAGACGCTATTAAAACATCGTCAATATAAACAAACATAAATTTAAAATAATCTTTAAAAAGATTATCCATCTTTCTTTGAAATATTTGGGGTGAATTAGCCAATCCCATTGGTAATATAATACTTCCCAAATATAATGTCCATGAGGTGTGGAGAAAGCTGTGAATTTCTTGCTTTCTTCCTGCATCCGAATATAATAAAATCCGGACTTACAATCGAACTTAGAGAATATATTAGCATTGCGTATGCAACTTATTAGATGTTCTCTACTAGGTATAAAATACCCATCAAACTCCAGGATTTTATTAATTTCTTGATAATTAATAACTAATCTGGGGTTTCCTCGTTTTATCTCAACATGATTTCTTACCAGAAAACCTGGACTGCTATATGGTGACATTCCTGCTTTGATTAAACCAAGGTTTAAATGTTCCTTGATTATAATCTGCATATCCATTTGATCAATAATATTCATTGGGATAGGCTTGCAACGAACAAATTCATACACTTTGCCTTCCTTAATTTTAAGGCAAGCTTTAAGTTGATTTCTGTCCCACCATGCCAAAGGATCTTCATTGTAATTTTCTTTGATCATTTCTTGACATCTTCTAAGGATACCTTAGATTCAAACTCTACTTCATTTTTATGTAGAGTTATCTTAAGGTATTCTATTTCTTCTGGTTGGAGTGTTTTATCTGCTCTCAACTGGAGCATTGTTTCTCCAAACCGTCTGGAATCTTTCATTTTTGGGTTCAGAAGTTTTTCTGAATCACCATGCTTGCTGCGAAACTGGATTGGCAATTTTCTATAAAATGCCTATCGTAGTCTTTGGACTATGATTTTGTGGTTACAAGGAGTTGTAAACACTAATCTTCTAGTCTCATTTTCTTGAGTATAGGACTTGAACATTTGTAGGAAATTGTTTCCAAATGTCAGCTCCTGTTGGTGGTGTTTTTACCTTGTACCAAGGTGTTTGTCCAGCACCGCCAATCATGATTTCAGTCATCTTAATCCCTTTATATAAGATTAAGATTCTTCTGTAAAAATCTCTTCCAGCAATCTTTGGTAATTCTTCTTCCAAATTATTAGGAAAAACTCCTCGTTTTGCTGTACAGATTCCAGCACCTGAATCAATATAAGTAGCAAAATATTCTGCCTTATATTGTTCATATAACATTCATACCGGAATGTATATGGAGAATGGACTTGTGGTCATTGGATTTTCCACATCTTATCTTCTACCATAAACTTCATTCCATACTCTAGATGTTTCCAAGGTTTATGTTCCTCGAGAAACTCTAGTCCTAGAACCAATTGATCTGATTCTTTTCCTGAAATTCCTGTTATATGAACTTCCAATTCTCCAACTTGGATAATTCCTTGGTAAGTTCCTATCATAGGTTGTTCTAATTGTAGATGGTATTACAAGGAAATAGATTCTTTTGTTTCGTAATATCAAATACTATTTCGACTTCCTTCCACACTTCTGGGCATCTAAGCTTTCCTATTGTAGAAAAACTTTTTAGCTCATGTTGGGTTTCTTGGACAGGGGTTTTTCCCCATCTGTAGCTTGTAATTCTATCTCCTTGAAAAGATAGTCTTCTTGATTCCAATCTAAGACTCTGATTCCTTTGTAGAATCAGTTTGTCGTGTATTTGGATATATGTTTCCTGTATTACAGGAAATTCAATTCTTTCTGGATAGATTTCCTAAGCAACTTTTCCGAATATTTCTGGTATCTCAATAAACTCATTTCTAATAAATAATTCTGAATGATGTGTATTAGATAGAGCATATGAGATCTGATAGATAATAGAATATGGTCTATTACCTTCCTTCATCAGCCTTTTTCCTTGAAAATTGATGCAATGTCAAGGCTCGACTGAAATCTCGATCTGCCAGATTGTAGGCTATCCTTGGATAGATTACTCCTACTATCTTTCCTGCACAGAGATTTCCTGAGATAGTTCCCAGTACTGAATCTTGAAGGTTCCCCATTCTTTTATCGCATATAGCAATATCAATGGGTGAATCTATACTTTCTTTGAAAATAGCTTTTATCATAATTTGGATGGCTCCAATATGAATCTAGAACATTGTCCTTGCTACTTCTATCTTGAGTTTTTGTAATTCCTCCTTAATTTCTTCAGAAGGAATTAATTGCATCTTCATTCTATTTCCAGTAAGTTCCATTGGGATTGCCATTTCCCTTCGAGAGACTTTATAGATTAGATGATGCTTTCTGTTTCTTAGGCCAAGATTTCCTAAGAATTTTTCTACCTGTCTTGCAGAGAATCCTTGATATCTCTGTAGACTAGGATTTTCTTTCATGATCTTTTGGACCATTTTATGAGATTTGTTGTCTGGCTAAAGAATCCAGACAAATCCTCATGTGTTTCGTGTCGAAACACCTCATTTTCAGTCAGATTTCGATTCAGTTCCATCGGATTCGCCCTGACTTAGGACTTCTTCTTCATATATACTCTCATCTGAGGCAATGTCCTCAAATCGGTATACCTGAATAAGATCTTAGTAATAAACTGCTTCTTCAATATCCGGAGTTGGATCGAAGTTTTTAATACCTCTTTTTTCATTTTCTGGACAGTTAGTCGAGATATGATCTCTTGCTCCACATGTCCAGCAATTACAATCCTTAAAACTTTCATTAGCTCGTGTATGAGCTCTTCTGAAAGTTTTCTTTGTAGGTGTTCTTCATGTGCTTCGAGATGTACTCGATGCTTGGGAGGATGTCCTACTTCTTGATGGTCTACTTCTTTGTCCAGATTTATAAGATCTGGCTTTTTGTCTAGACCATACTGTTCTTGGTTTCCAAGAACTTCTTCCACCTTTAGTATAAGGATGAGTTCTGAAACCTTTCCTTCTATGCTTATGTGGTTTACTTCCAATAATTGTTGGAAGATCATTTTCTTTACAACACAAAGGAGTTCGTTTGTTTATACTCCTTCAGCGTTTGTAATTCTTTTGTAATGCTGCCATATGGCACCATTCCGCCAATTTTCCTTTAAGGAAAGAAGCTCTTCGTGCCAATGTATCTGGATTTCCAGGTACATATTCCCTCATGAGCATTTCTCTCTAGGGACTTGGCATCTTGGCGAAGAATAGCTGCATGGCTATATCTTCTTCGACTCCTGAATTCCATATATATTTAGTAAATAACATAATATATTCATCCACCAAACATATGTCATGTAATTCAAGACTATACAGAGCTTGAGTATATTTCTTTCTCTTCTCTGTGTCTTGATTATTAAAATAGTTTACCCCTATAAATTGTGCTTTAAATAGGGTAGCCATTCTTCCGGCTATCTCGCTTAGAGATTCTTCGGATAGGACTGACTCTTTGGTTTCCACCGAAGTCATGTCCCAAGCAATTTTCACTGATCCCATAAGACTCATTTCTAAGAGTTTAATGAATCCTTCTCTGTTGAGATCAAGTGTCCCTGCTGCGATTCTCATAGCAGATGTCCAGTCATCTATGAGATCTTCCCTGTTTTTGAAATCTAATACATCAAGGTTAAGCATAACCCCGTAAGGATGTATAGGATCTAAAACAGTTTTCCCATAGGGTGTTTGGTGCAAGGGAATTTTATTTCTCCTTGACCTTGTTCCTGCTGGGTGTGATCCTCCACCAGTATGGAAATCAGATTGAGATTCTCTCATATTTATATTTTGAGATCCCACACTTTCTTTTGGTGGTTCCTGAGAAGATGACCAAGTTATAGCAGATGTTTCACCTCCTGCTGTGCTCATCTTTAGATCTACAACTTTGAGATTTGCGAAAGATTCCGCAAGTTCTTGTAGATCCTCCAGACCAATCCGTTCTAGAGTTGTCATCAGATTAATTCCTTTTCTGAGACAGTCTTAATTAGATTGATCATCTTTTCTTCTTCAGTCAATGGTTTTGACACCACTCTGGCTTTCCTTTGTTGATGTAACAAATGTTCAGTACCAAATGATGGTGGTAACCAACCTCATGAAGTTCTTTTACTATTTCTAGGTTGTTGTTCTAGTTTTTGAATTCTTGTTTGAATGTCTTTTAATATTCCAAGAATTTCTTCCTGGTTTTCAAGGATTTTTTCTACTCTTTGCGGTACAAAGTATAGCATATTGCCATAATTTTGTACTGTCTTCTGAATTTCTCTAAGATCTAAAGAGAGCTTAGAGGAATCTGGTACTATTTCCATAAACTTATTTGATTGAATCATAAGTTTACCTGAGGGTGCTGAGAATTCCCTTTCTGCTCTGGATATCTAACAATAGTTAGATGTTTTTGTGTATATTCCAAAATATTGGAATAATCCTTGTAAATTATTTTTTTTCAAACATAAGTTCAGATTCATAATTTTTCGAAATTCTCCTCCTCATACATTTCGTTTCTTTATAATAATAAATTTTGTGTTTAAAATAAATTAACCTTTGGCTCTGATACCATTTTGAAAACGCGAGAATCAATTAAAATAAAATTTAAGAAAAAAAGTAACATTGGTATTTTTGCAAAGGTTTTCTCTCTCCAGAGAGTTGGGGACATTTTGATTTGGTGACCGATTCTCAATTTACTCTTCTTTTTGGCCTGTCCAATTATTTTGCTTTCTTCTCTTCACACCTATAT